>NC_045149.1:14381299-14415173 GCF_008831285.2 Nymphaea colorata
ACTCAAATCTTATTCATTCTCATACAAACTTGTTTCAATCAAATAAATCATTCACAATCGATGTATTAACATTAAAAACATTCAATTAAGTATGTGTGATCAAATGAATCACTTAGATCCCACTCCAGTTTATATGAACAACTGATTTCCATCGCGTACTACAGATATAACGACAAGTTGAATTCTTTCGCTTAAGTACTAGGGATGAAAGTAATGCATAGATCCAATTTTTCAACTATATTAGTTTGTGATTTCAACATTTAAATCGTTCTTTATAGAAAGTAATAAACGGAGAAACATATTATGTTAACTATAAGGGATCAATTGAATGACTTCAATCACAAATTAATGCATAAATGTGCTTAAAATGCATGTTGAAATGATTTAGTGGAATGAAATCACAAGGTTGTAAGAACATAAATGACATTTAAGTGATTTACTTGCTGTATTTGGTTAATATAAGTGTTTCGCTTGTTATTGCATCTATAATGAATGATTTAAATGGTTCAAACTAAAAGTTCTAATGTTTTACTTGTTATTACATGTAAAGTAATGATTTAAATGATTGAAATCACCAATTCATATGGACACAAATCTGATGTATACATTAGTTTGATGCTTGTAGTTAGTCCAATAAGTAGAACTTTTGTTTCATTGAATTAAGTAAAAGAGATAAAAAAAGCATAGATCCCACTTGTATCCATATGAACTTGTGATTTCAATCATTTAAACATACCTTACACATGTAATAACAAGTGAAACACATTAGATTAAATATAGGGAGCAAATTAACGACTTGAATCTTATTCATTCTCATACAAACTTGTGATTTCGATCAAATAAACATTCAAAATGGATGTATAACAAGTTAAAAACATTCATTAAATATGTGTGATCAAATGAATCGCTTAAATCCCACTCGTGTTTATACGAACAACTGATTTCAATCGCTTATATCGCGTACTATAGATGTAACGACAAGTTGAATTCTTTCGATTAAGTACTAGGGATGAAACTAATGCATAGATTCCATTTTTAACTATATAACTGGTGATTTCAATCATTTAAATCGTTCTTTATAAAAGTAATAAACAGTGAAACACATTAGGTTAACTATAAGGGATCAATTGAATGACTGAATCACAAACTAATGCGTGAATGTGCTTAAACATGCATGTTGAAATGATCTAGTGGAATGAAATCAGAAGCTTGTATGAACATAAATGACATTTAAGTTATTTACTTGCTGTATTTCAGTTAATATAACGTGTTTCACTTGTTATTACATCTATAACGAATGATTTAAATGTTCAAACTAAAAGTTTGTATGAAAAAATGAGATTAACGTCATTCGTTTGATCGCTTATCATTAGCTTAATGTGTTTCACTTGTTATAACATGTACAATGATTGATTTTGTTGATTGAAATCACAAGTTCAAATGGAGCAAATGGGATCTACGCATTAGTTTGATCTCTTGTAGTTAATCCAATGAGTTAAACTTGTCGTTACATCAATAGTAAGTATCTAATGAATTGAAATCACAAGTTTGTATCAATAAGAGTGGGATTTAAGCGATTCATCTGAGCACGCATATTTCATTCAATGTGATTAACTTGTTGCTACATCCACGTTGAATGATTTAGTCGATTTAAATTGCAAGTTTGCATGAAAATGAACGAAATTCAAGTGGTTCATTTGTTCTTTATAGTTAATCTAATGTGTTTCACTTGTTATTACATGTATAAGGAATGATTTAAATGATTGAAATCTCCAATTCATATGGACACAAATCTGATGTATACATTAGTTTGATTGAATTTTTGTTTCATTGAATTAAGTAAAAGGGGTCAAACAAAGCATAGATCCCACTGTATCGATATAAACTTGTGATTTCAATCATTTAAATCATTCATTACACATGTAATAACAAGTGAAACACATTAGATTAAATATAAGGGAGCAAATTAACGACTTCAATCTTATTCATTCTCATACAAACTTGTGATTTCGATCAAATAAATCATTCAAAATGGATGTACTAACAAGTTAAAAACATTCAATTAAATATGTGTGATCAAATGAATCGCTTAAATCCCACTCGTGTTTATACGAACAACTGATTTCAGCCGCTTATATCGCGTAATATAGATGTAACAACAAGTTGAATTCTTTCGATTAAGTCCTAGGGATGAATCTAATGCATAGATTCCATTTTTAACTATATGAACTGGTGATTTCAGTCATTTAAATCGTTTTTTATAGAAGTAATAAACTGTGAAACACATTAGGTTAACTATAAGGGATCAACTGAATGACTTGAATCACAAACTAATGCGTAATGTGCTTAAACATGCATGTTGAATGATTTAGTGGAATGACATTAGAAGCTTGTATGAACATGAATCACATTAAGTTATTTACTTGCTGTATTTCAGTTATATAACGTGTTTCGCTTGTTATTACATTTATAACGAATGATTTAAATGGTTCAAACTAAAAGTTTGTACGAAAAAATGAGATTCACGTCATTCGTTTGATCGCTTATCATTAGCCTAATGCGTTTCACTTGTTATTACATGTACAATGATTGATTTTGTTGATTGAAATCACAAGTTCAAATGCATGCAAATGGGATATTCGCATTAGTATGATCTCTTGTAATCAATCCAATGAGTTGAACTTGTAGTTACATCAATAGTAAGGATCTAATGAATTGAAATCACAAGTTTGTATCAATGCGAGTGGGATTTAAGCGATTCATCTGAGCACGCATATTTCATTGAATGTGATTAACTTGTTGCTATATCCAGTTGACTGATTTAGTGGATTTAAATAACAAGTTTGAATGAAAATGAACAAAATTCAAGTGGTTCATTTGCTCTTTTATAGTTAATCTCATGTGTTTCACTTGTTATAACATGTATAAGTAATAGTTTAAATGATTGAAATCACCAATTCATATGGATACAAATCTGATGTATACATTAGTTTGATGCTTGTAGTTAGTCCAATAAGCAGAACTTTTTGTTCGTTTCAATATAAGAAATCATTGAATTAAGTAAAAGGGGTCCAACAAAAGCATAGATCCCACTTGTATCCATATGAACTTTTGATTTCAATATTTAAATCGTTCGTTACACATGTAATAACAAGTGAAACACATTAGATTATATATATGAGAGCAAATTAACGACTTGAATCTTATTCATTCTCATACAAACTTGTGATTTCGATCAAATAAATCATTAAAAATGGATGTGTTAACAAGTTAAAAACATTCAGTTAAATATGTGTGACCAAATGAATCGCTTGAATCCCACTCGTATTTATACGAACAACAGATTTCAATCGCTTATATCGCGTACTATAGATGTAACGACAAGTTTATTTCTTTCGATTAAGTACTACGGATTAAACTAATGCGTAATTCCATTTTTAATTATATTAAATGGTGATTTCAATTATTTAAATAGTTTTTTATAGAAGTAATAAACAATAAAACATATTAGGTTAACTATAAAAGATCAATTGAATGACTTTAATCATAAACTAATGCGTGAATGTGCTTAAACATGCATGTTGAATGAAATTACAAGCTTGTATGAACATGAATGACATTTAAGTTATTTACTTGCTGTATTTCAGTTAATATAACGTGTTTCGCTTGTTATTACATCTATAACGAATGATTTAAATGGTTCAAACTAAAAGTTTGTACGAAAAAATGAGATTCACGTCATTCGTTTGATCGCTTATCATTAGCCTAATGCGTTTCACTTGTTATTACATGTACAATGATTGATTTTGTTGATTGAAATCACAAGTTCAAATGGATGCAAATGGGATATTCGCATTAGTATGATCTCTTGTAATCAATCCAATGAGTTGAACTTGTAGTTACATCAATAGTAAGGATCTAATGAATTGAAATCACAAGTTTGTATCAATTCAAGTGAGATTTAAGCGATTCATCTGAGCACGCATATTTCATTGAATGTGATTAACTTGTTGCTACATCCACGTTGACTGATTTAGTGGATTTAAATCGCAAGTTTGCATGAAAATGAACGAAATTCAAGTGGTTCATTTGTTCTTTTATAGTTAATCTAATGTGTTTTACTTGTTATTACATGTATAAGGAATGATTTAAATGATTGAAACCTCCAATTCATATGGACACAAATCTGATGTATACATTAGTTTGATGCTTGTAGTTAGTCCAATAAGCAGAACTTTTTGTTCATTTCAATATAAGAACTCATTGAATTAAGTAAAAGGGGTTAAACAAAAGCATAGATCCCACTTGTATCCTTATGAACTTTTGATTTCAATTATTTAAATCTTCGTTACACATGTAATAACAAGTGAAACACATTAGATTATATATAGGGGAGCAAATTAACGACTTGAATCTTATTCATTCCCATACAAACTTGTGATTTCGATAAAATAAATCATTCAAAATGGATGTGTTAACAAGTTAAAAACATTCAATTAAATATGTGTGACCAAATGAATCGCTTGAATCCCACTCGTGTTTATACGAACAACAGATTTCAATCGCTTATATCGCGTACTATAGAAGTAACGACAAGTTTATTTCTTTCGATTAAGTACTAGGGATAAAATTAATGCATAGATTCCATTTTTAATCATATGAACTGGTGAATTCAATCATTTAAATCGTTTTTTATAGAAGTAATAAACAGTAAAACATATTAGGTTAACTATAACGGATCAATTGAATGACTTGAATCATAACCTAATGCGTGAATGTGCTTAAACATGCATGTTGAATGATTTGTGGAATGAAATTACAAGCTTGTATGAACATGAATGACATTTAAGTTATTTACTTGCTGTATTTCAGTTAATATAACGTGTTTCGCTTGTTATTACATATATAACGAATGATTTAAATGGTTCAAACTAAAAGTTTCTATGAAAAAATGAGATTCACGTCATTCGTTTGATCGCTTATCATTAGCCTAATGCGTTTCACTTGTTATTACATGACTGATTTTGTTGATTGAAATTAAATTCAAATGCATGGAAATGGGATCTATGCATTAGTTTGATCTCTTGTAGACAATCCAATATGTTGAACTTGTAGTTACATCAATAGTAAGGATCTAATGAATTGTAAACACAAGTTTGTATCAATACGAGTGGGATTTAAGCGATTTATCTGAGCACGAATATTTCATTGAATATGTTTAACTTGTTGCTATATCCACGTTGAATGATTTAGTAGATTTAAATCACAAGTTTGCATGAAAATGAACGAAATTCAAGTGGTTCATTTGCTCTTTTATACTGGTGCATTAGCATCAAAGTAATGTATACATCAGATTTAGTGTCCATATGAAATGGTGATTTCAATCATATAAATCATTACTTATACATGTAATAACAAGTGAAACACATTAGATTAACTATAAAAGAGCAAATGAACCACTTCAATTTCCTTCATTTTCATGCAAACTTGTGATTTAAATCCACTAAATCATTCAACGTGGATGTAGCAACAAGTTAATCACAATCAATAAAATATGCGTGATCAGATGAATCGCTTAAATCCCACTCGTATTGATACAAACTTGTGATTTCAATTCATTAGATCCTTATATTGATGTAACTACAAGTTCAACTCATTGGATTAACAAAAGAGATCAAACTAATGCGTAGATCCCATTTGCATCCATTTGAACTTGTGATTTCAATCAACAAAATCAATCATTGTACATGTAATAACAAGTGAAACCATTAGGCTAATGATAAGCGATCAAACGAATGACGTGAATCTCATTTTTTCATACAAACTTTTAGTTTGAACCATTTAAATCATTCATTATAGATGTAATAACAAGTGAAACACGTTATATTAACTGAAATACAGCAAGTAAATAACTTAAATGTCATTTATGTTCATACAAGCTTCTGATTACATCTATAACGAATGATTTAAATGGTTCAAACTAAAAATTTGTATCAAAAAATGAGATTCACGTCATTCGTTTGACTCATATGGACACAAATCTGATGTATACATTAGATTGATGCTTGTAGTTAGTCCAAGAAGTAGAACTTTTTGTTTCACTGAATTAAATAAAAGGGGTCAAACAAAAGCATATATCCACTTGTATCGATATAAACTTGTGATTTCAATCATTTAAACCATTCATTACACATGTAATAACAAGTGAAACACATTAGATTAAATATAAGGGAGCAAATTAACGACTTGAATCTTATTCATTCTCATACAAACTTGTGATTTCGATCAAATAAATCATTCAAAATGATGTACTAACAAGTTAAAAACATTCAATTAAATATGTGTGATCAAATGAATAGCTTAAATCCCACTCGTGTTTATACGAACAACTGATTTCAATCGCTTATATCGCGTACTATAGATGTAACGACAAGTTGAATTCTTTCGATTAAGTACTAGGGATGAAACTAATGCATAGATTCCATTTTTAACTATATGATCAAGTGATTTCAATCATTTAAATCGTTCTTTATAGAAGTAATAATGCGTGAATGACTTGAAACAGGGCATGTTGAATGATTTACTGGAATGAAATCAGAAGCTTGTATGAACATAAATGACAGTTAAGTTATTTACTTGCTGTATTTCAGTTAATATAACGTGTTTCACTTGTTATTACATTTATAACGAATGATTTAAATGGGTCAAACTAAAAGTTTATATGAAAAAAAGAGATTCACGTCATTCGTTTGATCGCTTATCATTAGCTTAATGCGTTTCACTTGTTATTACATGTAAAATGATTGATTTTGTTGATTAAAATCACAAGTTCAAATGGATGCAAATGAGATCTATGCATTAGTTTGATCTCTTGTAGTTAATCCAATGAGATGAACTTGTAGTTACATCAATAGAAAAGAATCTAATGAATGGAAATCACATGTTTGTATCAATACGAGTGGGATTTAACGATTCATTGAGCACGCATATTTCATTGAATGCGATAAACTTGTTGCTACATCCACGTTGAATGATTTAGTGGATTTAAATCGCAAGTTTGCATGAAAATGAACGAAATCAAGTGGTTCATTTGTTCTTTTATAGTTAATCGAATGTGTTTCACTTGTTATTACATGTATAAGGAATGATTTAAATGATTGAACCTCCAATTCATATGGACACAAATCTGATGTATGCATTAGTTTGATGCTTGTAGTTAGTCCAAGAAGTAGAACTTTTTGTTTCATTGAATTAAATAAAAGGGATCAAACAAAAGCATAGATCCCACTTGTATCGATATAAACTTGTGATTTCAATCATTTAAATCATTCATTATACATGTAATAACAAGTGAAACACATTAGATTAAATATAGGGGAGCAAATTAACGATTGAATTTTATTCATTCTCATACAAACTTGTGATTTCGATCAAATAAATCATTCAAAAGGATGTACTAAAAAGTTAAAAACATTCAATTAAATATGTGTGATCAAATGAATCGCTTAAATCCCACTCGTGTTTATACGAACAACTGATTTCAATCGCTTATATCGCGTACTATAGATGTAAGGACAAATTGAAGTACTAGGGATGAAACTAATGCATAGATTCCATTTTTAACTATATGATCAAGTGATTTCAATCATTTAAATCGTTCTTTATAGAAGTAATAAACAGTGAAACACATTAAGTTAACTATAAGGGATCAATTGAATGACTTGAATCAAAAACTAATCTGTGAATGTGCATAAACATGCATGTTGAATGATTTAGTGGAATGAAATCACAAGCTTTTATGTACATAAAAAACATTTAAGTTTTTATTTGTTGTATTTCAGTTAATATAATGTGTTTCGCTTGTTTTAACATTTATACGAATGATTTAAATGGTTCAAACTAAAAGTTTACATGAAAAAAACAGATTCACGTCATTCGTTTGATCGCTTATCATTAGCTTAATGCGTTTCACTTGTTATTCCATGTACAATGATTGATTTAGTTGATTGAAATCACAAGTTCAAATGGATGCAAATGGATTTATACATTAGTTTGATCTCTTGTAGTTAATCCAATGAGATGAACTTGTAGTTACATCAATAGAAAGAATCTAATGAATTGAAATCACAAGTTTGTATCAATACGAGTAGGATTTAAGCGATTCATCTGAGCACGCATATTTCATTGAATGTGATAAACTTGTTGGTACATCCACGTTGAATGATTTAGTGGATTTAAATCGCAAGTTTGCATGAAAATGAACGAAATTCAAGTGGTTCTTTGTTCTTTTATACTTAATCTAATGTGTTTCACTTGTGATTACATGTATAAGGAATGATTTAAATGATGAAATGTCCAATTCATCTGGACAGAAATCTGATGTATACATTAGTTTGATGCTTGTAGTTAGTCCAAAAGTAGAACTTTTTGTTTCATTGAATTAAATAAAAGGGGTCAAACAAAAGCCTAGATCCCACTTGTATCGATATAAACTTGTGATTTCAATCATTTATTACACATGTAATAACAAGTGAAACACATTAGATTAAATATAAGGGAGCAAATTAACGACTTGAATCTTATTCATTCTCATACAAACTTGTGATTTCGATCAAATAAATCATTCAAAATGGATGTACTAAAAAGTTAAAAACATTCAATTAAATATGTATGATCAAATGAATCGCTTAAATCCCACTCGTGTTTATACGAACAACTGATTTCAATCACTTATATCCCGTTCTATAGATGTAACGACAAGTTGAATTCTTCGATTAAGTACTGGGATGAAACTAATGCATCCATTTTTAACTATATGATCAGGTGATTTCAATCATTTAAATCGTTCTTTATAGAAGTAATAAACAATGAAACACATTAGGTTAACTATAAGGGATCAATTGAATGACTTGAATCAAAAACTAATCTATGAATGTGCTTAAACATGCATGTTGAATGATTTAGTGGAATGAAATCACAAGCTTTTATGTACATAAAAGACATTTAAGTTATTTACTTGTTGTATTTCAGTTAATATAATGTGTTTCGCTTGTTTTAACATTTACAACGTTTGATCTCCTGTAGTTAATCCAATGAGTTGAACTTGTAGTTACATCAATAGTAAGGATCTAATGAATTGAAATCACAAGTTTGTATCAATACGAGTGGGATTGAAGCGATTCATCTGAGCACGCATATTTCATTGAATGCGATTAACTTGTTGCTACATCCACGTTGAATGATTTAGTGGATTTAGATCGCAAGTTTGCATGAAAATGAACGAAATTCAAGTGGTTCATTTGTTCTTTTATAGTTAATCTATTGTGTTTCACTTATTATTACATGTATAAGGAATGATTTAAATGATTGAAACCTCCAATTCATATGGACACAAATCTGATGTATGCATTAGTTTGATGCTTGTAGTTAGTTCAAGAAGTAGAATTTTTTGTTTCATTGAATTAAATAAAAGGGGTCAAACAAAAGCATAGATCCCACTTGTATCGATATAAACTTGTGATTTCAATCATTTAAATCATTCATTACACATGTAATAACAAGAGAAACACATTAGATTAAATATAGGGGAGCAAATTAACGACTTGAATTTTATTCATTCTCATACAAACTTGTGATTTCGATCAAATAAATCATTCAAAAAGGATGTACTAAAAAGTTAAAAACATTCAATTAAATATGTGTGATCAAATGAATCGCTTAAATCCCACTCGTGTTTATTCGAACAACTGATTTCAATCGCTTATATCGCGTACTATAGATGTAAGGACAAGTTAAAGTACTAGGGATGAAACTAATGCATAGATTCCATTTCTAACTATATGATCAAGTGATTTCAATCATTTAAATCGTTCTTTATAGAAGTAATAAACAGTGAAACACATTAAGTTAACTATAAGTGATCAATTGAATGACTTGAATAAAAAACTAATCTGTGAATGTGCATAAACATGCATTTGAATGATTTAGTGGAATGAAATCACAAGCTTTTATGTACATAAAAAACATTTAAGTTATTTACTTGTTGTATTTCAGTTAATATAATGTGTTTCGCTTGTTTTAACATTTATAACGAATGATTTAAATGGTTCAAACTAAAAGTTTATATAAAAAAAACAGATTCACGTCATTCGTTTGATCGCTTATCATTAGCTTAATGCGTTTCACTTGTTATTCCATGTACAATGATTGATTTTGTTGATTGAAATCAGAAGTTCAAATGGATGCAAATGGGATTTACGCATTAGTTTGATCTCTTGTAGTTAATCCAATGAGATGAACTTGTAGTGACATCAATAGAAAAGAATCTAATGAATTGAAATCACAAGTTTGTATCAATACGAGTGGGATTTAAGCGATTCATCTGAGCACGCATATTTCATTGAATGTGATAAACTTGTTGGTACATCCACGTTGAATGATTTAGTGGATTTAAATAGCAAGTTTGCATGAAAATGAACGAAATTCAAGTGGTTCTTTTGTTTTTTTATACTTAATCTAATGTGTTTCACTTGTGATTACATGTATAAGGAATGATTTAAATGATTGAAATCTCCAATTCATGTGGACAGAATCTGATGTATACATTAGTTTGATGCTGTAGTTAGTCCAAGAAGTAAACTTTTTGTTTCATTGAATTAAATAAAAGGGGTCAAACAAAAGCATAGATCCCACTTGTATCGATATAAACTTGTGATTTCAATCATTTAAATCATTTATTACACAGTAATAACAAGTGAAACACATTAGATTAAATATAGGGGAGCAAATTAACGACTTGAATCTTATTCATTCTCATACAAACTTGTGATTTCGATCAAATAAATCATTCAAAATGGATGTACTAAAAAGTTAAAAACATTCAATTAAATATGTGTGATCAAATGAATCGCTTAAATCCCACTCGTGTTTATACGAACAACTGATTTCAATCGCTTATATCCGTTCTATAGATGTAACGACAAGTTGAATTCTTTCGATTAAGTACTAGGGATGAAACTAATGCATCCATTTTTAACTATATGATCAGGTGATTTCAATCATTTAAATCGTTCTTTATAGAAGTAATAAACAGTGAAACACATTAGGTTAACTATAAGGGATCAATTGAATGACTTGAATCAAAAACTAATCTATGAATGTGCTTAAACATGCATGTTGAATGATTTAGTGGAATGAAATCACAAGCTTTTATGTACATAAAAGACATTTAAGTTATTTACTGTTGTATTTCAGTTAATATAATGTGTTTCGCTTGTTTTAGCATCTATAACGAATGATTTAAATGGTTCAAACTAAAAGTTTGTATGAAAAAATGAGATTCAAGTCTTTCGTTTGATCGCTTATCATTAGCTTAATGCGTTTCACTTGTTATTACATGTACAATGATTGATTTTGTTGATTGAAATCACAAGTTCAAATGGGATCTACACATTAGTTTGATCTCCTGTAGTTAATCCAATGAGTTGAACTTGTAGTTACATCAATAGTAAGGATCTAATGAATTGAAATCACAAGTTTGTATCAATACGAGTGGGATTTAAGCGATTCATCTGAGCACGCATATTTCATTGAATGCGATTAACTTGTTGCTACATCCACGTTGAATGATTTAGCAGATTTAAATCGCAAGTTTGCATGAAAATGAACGAAATTCAAGTGGTTCATTTGTTCTTTTATAGTTAATCTAATGTGTTTCACTTGTTATTACATGTATAAGGAATGATTTAAATGATTGAAACCTCCAATTCATATGGACACAAATCTGATGTATGCATTAGTTTGATGCTTGTAGTTAGTCCAAGAAGTAGAACTTTTTGTTTCATTGAATTAAATAAAAGGGTCAAACAAAAGCATAGATCCCACTTGTATCGATATAAACTTGTGATTTCAATCATTTAAATCATTCATTACACATGTAATAACAAGTGAAAACATTAGATTAAATATAGGGGAGCAAATTAACGACTTGAATTTTATTCATTCTCATACAAACTTGTGATTTCGATCAAATAAATCATTCAAAAAGGATGTACTAAAAAGTTAAAAACATTCAATTAAATATGTGTGATCAAATGAATCGCTTAAATCCCACTCGTGTTTATACGAACAACTGATTTCAATCGCTTATATCGCGTACTATAGATGTAAGGACAAGTTGAAGTACTAGGGATGAAACTAATGCATAGATTCCATTTCTAACTATATGATCAAGTGATTTCAATCATTTAAATCGTTCTTTATAGAAGTAATAAACAGTGAAACACATTAGGTTAACTATAAGGGATCAATTGAATGACTTGAATCAAAAACTAATCTGTGAATGTGCTTAAACATGCATGTTGAATGATTTAGTGGAATGAAATCACAAGCTTTTTGTACATAAAAGACATTTAAGTTATTTACTTGTTGTATTTCAGTTAATATAATGTGTTTCCTTGTTTTAGCATCTATAACGAATGATTTAAATGGTTCAAACTAAAAGTTTGTATGAAAAAATGAGATTCAAGTCTTTCGTTTGATCGCTTATCATTAGCTTAATGCGTTTCACTTGTTATTACATGTACAATGATTGATTTTGTTGATTGAAATCACAAGTTCAAATGGATGCAAATGAGATCTACACATTAGTTTGATCTCCTGTAGTTAATCCAATGAGTAGAACTTGTAGTTACATCAATAGTAAGGATCTAATGAATTGAAATTACAAGTTTGTATCAATACGAGTGGGATTTAAGCGATTCATCTGAGCACGCATATTTCATTGAATGCGATTAACTTGTTGCTACATCCACGTTGAATGATTTAGTGGATTTAAATCGCAAGTTTGCATGAAAATGAACGAAATTCAAGTGGTTCATTTGTTCTTTTATAGTTAATCTAATGTGTTTCACTTGTTATTACATGTATAAGGAATGATTTAAATGATTGAAACCTCCAATTCATATGGACACAAATCTGATGTATGCATTAGTTTGATGCTTGTAGTTAGTCCAAGAAGTAGAACTTTTTGTTTCATTGAATTAAATAAAAGGGATCAAACAAAGCATAGATCCCACTTGTATCATTATAAACTTGTGATTTCAATCATTTAAATCATTCATTACACATGTAATAACAAGTGAAACACATTAGATTAAATATAGGGAGCAAATTAACGACTTGAATTTTATTCATTCTCATACAAACTTGTGATTTCGATCAAATAAATCATTCAAAAAGGATGTACTAAAAAGTTAAAAACATTCAATTAAATATGTGTGATCAAATGAATCGCTTAAATCCCACTCGTCTTATACGAACAACTGATTTCAATCGCTTATATCCGTACTATAGATGTAAGACAAGTTGAATCTTCGATTAAGTATAGGGATGAAACTAATGCATCCATTTTTAACTATATGATCAGGTGATTTCAATCATTTAAATCGTTCTTTATAGAAGTAATAAACAGTGAAACACATTAAGTTAACTATAAGGGATCAATTGAATGACTTGAATAAAAAACTAATCTTTGAATGTGCATAAACATGCATGTTGAATGATTTAGTGAAATGAAATCACAAGCTTTTATGTACATAAAAAACATTTAAGTTATTTACTTGTTGTATTTCAGTTAATATAATGTGTTTCGCTTGTTTTAACATTTATAACGAATGATTTAAATGGTTCAAACTAAAAGTTTATATGAAAAAAACAGATTCACGTCATTCGTTTGATCGCTTATCATTAGCTTAATGCGTTTCACTTGTTATTCCATGTACAATGATTGATTTTGTTGATTGAAATCAAAGTTCAAATGGATGCAAATGGGATTTACGCATTAGTTTGATCTCTTGTAGTTAATCCAATGAGATGAACTTGTAGTTACATCAGTAGAAAAGAATCTAATGAATTGAAATCACAAGTTTGTATCAATACGAGTGGGATTTAAGCGATTCATTGAGCACGCATATTTCATTGAATGTGATAAACTTGTTGGTACATCCACGTTGAATGATTTAGTGGATTTAAATCGCAAGTTTGCATGAAAATGAACGAAATTCAAGTGGTTCTTTTGTTTTTTTATACTTAATCTAATGTGTTTCACTTGTGATTACATGTATAAGGAATGATTTAAATGATTGAAATCTCCAATTCATGTGGACAGAAATCTGATGTATACATTAGTTTGATGCTTGTAGTTATCCAAGAAGTAGAACTTTTTGTTTCATTGAATTAAATAAAAGGGGTCAAACAAAAGCATAGATCCCACTTGTATCGATATAAACTTGTGATTTCAATCATTTAAATCATTTATTACACATGTAATAACAAGTGAAACACATTAGATTAAATATAGGGGAGCAAATTAACGACTTGAATCTTATTCATTCTCATACAAACTTGTGATTTCGATCAAATAAATCATTCAAAATGGATGTATAAAAAGTTAAAAACATTGAATTAAATATGTGTGATCAAATGAATCGCTTAAATCCCACTCGTCTTATACGAACAACTGATTTCAATCGCTTATATCCCGTACTATAGATGTAACGACAAGTTGAATTCTTTCGATTAAGTAATAGGGATGAAACTAATGCATCCATTTTTAACTATATGATCAGGTGATTTCAATCATTTAAATCGTTCTTTATAGAAGTAATAAACAGTGAAACACATTAGGTTAACTATAAGGGATCAATTGAATGACTTGAATCAAAAACTAATCTGGAATGTGCTTAAACATGCATGTTGAATTATTTAGTGGAATGAAATCACAAGCTTTTATGTACATAAAAGACATTTAAGTTATTTACTTGTTGTATTTCAGTTAATATAATGTGTTTCGCTTGTTTTAGCATCTATAACGAATGATTTAAATGGTTCAAACTAAAAGTTTGTATGAAAAAATGAGATTCAAGTGTTTCGTTTGATCGCTTATCATTAGCTTAATGCGTTTACTTGTTATTACATGTACAATGATTGATTTTGTTGATTGAAATCACAAGTTCAAATGGATGCAAATGGGATCTACACATTAGTTTGATCTCCTGTAGTTAATCCAATGAGTTGAACTTGTAGTTACATCAATAGTAAGGATCTAATGAATTGAAATTACAAGTTTGTATCAATACGAGTGGGATTTAAGCGATTCATCTGAGCACGCATATTTCGTTGAATGCGATTAACTTGTTGCTACATCCACGTTGAATGATTTAGCAGATTTGAATCGCAAGTTTGCATGAAAATGAACGAAATTCAAGTGGTTCATTTGTTCTTTTATAGTTAATCTAATGTGTTTCACTTGTTATTACATGTATAAGGAATGATTTAAATGATTGAAACCTCCAATTCATATGGACACAAATCTGATGTATGCATTAGTTTGATGCTTGTAGTTAGTCCAATAAGCAGAACTTTTTGTTCATTTCAATATAAGAACTCATTGAATTAAGTAAAAGGGTCAAACAAAAGCATAGATCCCACTTGTATCCTTATGAACTTTTGATTTCAATTATTTAAATCTTCGTTACACATGTAATAACAAGTGAAACACATTAGATTATATATAGGGGAGCAAATTAACGACTTGAATCTTATTCATTCCCATACAAACTTGTGATTTCGATAAAATAAATCATTCAAAATGGATGTGTTAACAAGTTAAAAACATTCAATTAAATGTGTGTGACCAAATGAATCGCTTGAATCCCACTCGTGTTTATACGAACAACAGATTTCAATCGCTTATATCGCGTATTATAGAAGTAACGACAAGTTATTTCTTTCGATTAAGTACTAGGGATAAAACTAATGCATAGATTCCATTTTTAATCATATGAACTGGTTATTTCAATCATTTAAACCATTTTTTATAGAAGTAATAAATAGTAAAACATATTAGGTTAACTATAAAGGATCAATTGAATGACTTGAATCATAACCTAATGCTTGAATGTGCTTAAACATGCATGTTGAATGATTTAGTGGAATGAAATTACAAGCTTGTGTGAACATGAATGACATTTAAGTTATTTACTTGCTGTATTTCAGTTAATATAACGTGTTTCGCTTGTTATTACATCTATAACGAATGATTTAAATGGTTCAAACTAAAAGTTTGTATAAAAAATTAGATTCACGTCATTCGTTTGATCGCTTATTGTTAGCCTAATGCGTTTCACTTGTTATTACATGTACAATGATTGATTTTGTTGATTGAAATTACAAGTTCAAATGCATGGAAATGGGATCTATGCATTAGTTTGATCTCTTGTAGACAATCCAATATGTTGAACTTGTAGTTACATCAATAGTAAGGATCTAATGAATTGTAAACACAAGTTTGTATCAATACGAGTGGGATTTAAGCGATTTATCTGAGCACGAATATTTCATTGAATGTGATTAACTTGTTGCTATATCCACGTTGAATGATTTAGTGGATTTAAATCACAAGTTTGCATGAAAATGAACGAAATTCAAGTGGTTCATTTGCTCTTTTATAGTGGTGCATTAGCATCAAACTAATGTATACATAAGATTTAGTGTCCATATGAAATGGCGATTTCAATCATTTAAATCATTACTTATACATGTAATAACAAGTGAAACACATTAGATTAACTATAAAAGAGCAAATGAACCACTTCAATTTCCTTCATTTTCATGCAAACTTGTGATTTAAATCCACTAAATCATTCAACGTGGATGTAGCAACAAGTTAATCACAATCAATAAAATATGCGTGCTCAGATGAATCGCTTAAATCCCACTCGTATTGATACAAACTTGTGATTTCAATTCATTAGATCCTTACTATTGATGTAACTACAAGTTCAACATATTGGATTGTCTACAAGAGATCAAACTAATGCATAGATCCCATTTCCATGCATTTGAACTTGTGATTTCAATCAACAAAATCAATCATTGTACATGTAATAACAAGTGAAACGCATTAGGCTAACAATAAGCGATCAAACGAATGACGTGAATCTCATTTTTTCATACAAACTTTTAGTTTGAACCATTTAAATCATTCGTTATAGATGTAATAACAAGTGAAACACGTTATATTAACTGAAATACAGCAAGTAAATAACTTAAATGTCATTTATGTTCATACAAGCTTCTGATTACATCTATAACGAATGATTTAAATGGTTCAAACTAAAAATTTGTATCAAAAAATGACATTCACATAATTCGTTTGACTCATATGGACATAAATCTGATGTATATATTAGATTGATGCTTGTAGTTAGTCCAAGAAGTAGAACTTTTTGTTTACTGAATTAAATAAAAGGGGTCAAACAAAAGCATATATCCCACTTGTATCGACATAAACTTGTGATTTCAATCATTTAAATCATTCATTACACATGTAATAACAAGTGAAACACATTAGATTAAATATAGGGGAGCAAATTAACGACTTGAATCTTATTCATTCTCATACAAACTTGTGATTTCGATCAAATAAATCATTCAAAATGGATGTATTAACAAGTTAAAAACATTCAATTAAATATGTGTGATCAAATGAATAGCTTAAATCCCACTCGTATTTATACGAACAACTGACTTCAATCGCTTATATCGCGTACTATAGATGTTACGACAAGCTGAATTCTTTCGATTAAGTACTAGGGATGAAACTAATGCATAGATTCCATTTTTAACTATATGATCAAGTGATTTCAATCATTTAAATCGTTCTTTATAGAAGTAATAAACTGTGAAACACATTAGGTTAACTATAAGGGATCAATTGAATGACTTGAACCACAAACTAATGCGTGAATGTGCTTAAACATGCATGTTGAATGATTTACTGGAATGAAATCAGAAGCTTGTATGAACATAAATGATAGTTAAGTTATTTACTTGCTGTATTTCAGTTAATATAACGTGTTTCACTTGTTATTACATTTATAACGAATGATTTAAATGGGTCAAACTAAAAGTTTATATGAAAAAAAGAGATTCACGTCATTCGTTTGATCGCTTATCATTAGCTTAATGCGTTTCACTTGTTATTACATGTACAATGATTCATTTGTTGATTAAAATCACAAGTTCAAATGGATGCAAATGAGATCTATGCATTAGTTTGATCTCTTGTAGTTAATCCAATGAGATGAACTTGTAGTTACATCAATATAAAAGAATCTAATGAATGGAAATCACATGTTTGTATCAATACGAGTGGGATTTAAGCATTCATTTGAGCACGCATATTTCATTGAATGTGATAAACTTGTTGGTACATCCACGTTGAATGATTTAGTGGATTTAAATCACAAGTTTGCATGAAAATGAACGAAATTCAAGTGGTTCATTTGTTCTTTTATAGTTAATCTAATGTGTTTCACTTGTTATTACATGTATAAGGAATGATTTAAATGATTTTAATCTCCAATTCATATGGACACAAATCTGATGTATACATTAGTTTGATGCTTGTAGTTAGTCCAATAAGTAGAACTTTTTGTTTCATTGAATTAAATAAAGGGGTCAAACAAAAGCATAGATCCCACTTGTATCGATATAAACTTGTGATTTCAATCATTTAAATCATTCATTACACATACAATAACAAGTGAAACACATTAGATTAAATATAGGGGAGCAAATTAACGACTTGAATTTTATTCATTCTCATACAAACTTGTGATTTTGATCAAATAAATCATTCAAAAAGGATGTACTAAAAAGTTAAAAACATTCAATTAATATGTGTGATCAATGAATCGCTTAAATCCACTCGTGTTTATACGAACAACTGATTTCAATCGCTTATATTGCGTACTATAGATGTAAGGACAAGTTGAAGTACTAGGGATGAAACTAATGCATAGATTCCATTTCTAACTATATGATCAAGTGATTTCAATCATTTAAATCGTTCTTTATAGAAGTAATAAACAGTGAAACACATTAAGTTAACTATAGGGATCAATTGAATGACTTGAATAAAAAACTAATCTGTGAATGTGCATAAACATGCATGTTGAATGATTTAGTGGAATGAAATCACAAGCTTTTATGTACATAAAAAACATTTAAGTTATTTACTTGTTGTATTTCAGTTAATATAATGTGTTTCGCTTGTTTTAACATTTATAACGAATGATTTAAATGGTTCAAACTAAAAGTTTATATGAAAAAAACAGATTCACGTCATTCGTTTGATCGCTTATCATTAGCTTAATGCGTTTCACTTGTTATTCCATGTACAATGATTGATTTTGTTGATTGAAATCACAAGTTCAAATGGATGCAAATGGATTATACATTAGTTTGATCTCCTGTAGTTAATCCAATGAGTTGAACTTGTAGTTACATCAATAGAAAGGATCTAATGAATTGAAATCACAAGTTTGTATCAATACGAGTGGATTTAAGCGATTCATCTGAGCGCGCATATTTCATTGAATGCGATTAACTTGTTGCTACATCCACGTTGAATGATTTAGTGGATTTAAATCGCAAGTTTGCATGAAAATGAACGAAATTCAAGTGGTTCATTTGTTCTTTTATAGTTAATCTAATGTGTTTCACTTGTTATTACATGTATAAGGAATGATTTAAATGATTGAAACCTCCAATTCATATGGACACAAATCTGATGTATGCATTAGTTTGATGCTTGTAGTTAGTCCAAGAAGTAGAACTTTTTGTTTCATTGAATTAAATAAAAGGGGTCAAACAAAAGCATAGATCCCACTTGTATCGATATAAACTTGTGATTTCAATCATTTAAATCATCCATTACACATGTAATAACAAGTGAAACACATTAGATTAAATATAGGGGAGCAAATTAACGACTTGAATCTTATTCATTCTCATACAAACTTGTGATTTCGATCAAATAAATCATTCAAAATGGATGTACTAAAAGTTAAAACATTCAATTAAATATGTGTGATCAAATGAATCGCTTAAATCCCACTCGTGTTTATACGAACAACTGATTTCAATCGCTTATATCGCGTACTATAGATGTAACACAATGTTTGAAAGTACTAGGGATGAAACTAATGCATAGATTCCATTTTAACTATATATCAAGTGATTTCAATCATTTAAATCGTTCTTTATAGAAGTAATAAACAGTGAAACACATTAGGTTAACTATAAGGGATCAATTGAATGACTTGAATAAAAACTAATCTGTGAATGTGCTTAAACATGCATGTTGAATGATTTAGTGGAATGAAATCACAAGCTTTATGTACATAAAAACATTTAAGTTATTTACTTGTTGTATTTCAGTTAATATAATGTGTTTCGCTTGTTTTACATTATAACGAATGATTTAAATGGTTCAAACTAAAAGTTTATATGAAAAAAAAGATTCACGTCATTCGTTTGATCGCTTATCATTAGCTTAATGCGTTTCACTTGTTATTCCATGTACAATGATTGATTTTGTTGATTGAAATCACAAGTTCAAATGGATGCAAATGGGATCTACGCATTAGTTTGATCTCTTGTAGTTAATCCAATGAGATGAACTTGTAGTTACATCAATAGAAAGATCTAATGAATTGAAATCACAAGTTTGTATCAATACGAGTGGATTTAAGCGATTCATCTGAGCACGCATATTTCATTGAATGCGATTAACTTGTTGGTACATCCACGTTGAATGATTTAGTGGATTTAAATCGCAAGTTTGCATGAAAATGAACGAAATTCAAGTGGTTCATTTGTTCTTTTATAGTTAATCTAATGTGTTTCACTTGTTATTACATGTATAAGGAATGATTTAAATGATTGAAATCTCCAATTCATATGGACAAAATCTGATGTATACATTAGTTTGATGCTTGTAGTTAGTCCAAGAAGTAGAACTTTTTGTTTCATTGAATTAAATAAAAGGGGTCAAACAAAAGCATAGATCCCACTTGTATCGATATAAATTGTGATTTCAATCATTTAAATCATTCATTACACATGTAATAACAAGTGAAACACATTAGATTAAATATAGGGAGCAAATTAACGACTTGAATTTATTCATTCTCATACAAACTTGTGATTTTGATCAAATAAATCATTCAAAATGGATGTACTAAAAAGTTAAAAACATTCAATTAAATATGTGTGATCAAATGAATCGCTTAAATCCCACTCGTGTTTATACGAACAACTGATTTCAATCGCTTATATCCGTACTATAGATGTAAGACAAGTTGATTAAGTACTAGGGATGAAACTAATGCATATTCCATTTCTAACTATATGATCAGTGATTTCAATCATTTAAATCGTTCTTTATAGAAGTAATAAACAGTGAAACACATTAGTTAACTATAAGGGATCAATTGAATGACTTGAATCAAAAACTAATCTGTGAATGTGCATAAACATGCATGTTGAATGATTTAGTGGAATGAAATCACAAGCTTTTATGTACATAAAAACATTTAAGTTATTACTTGTTGTATTTCAGTTAATATAATGTGTTTCGCTTGTTTTACATTTATAACGAATGATTTAAATGGTTCAAACTAAAAGTTTATATGAAAAAAAGAGATTCACATCATTTGTTTGATCGCTTATCATTAGCTTAATGCGTTTCATTGTTATTCATGTACAATGATTGATTTTGTTGATTGAAATCACAAGTTCAAATGGATGCAAATGAGATTACGCATTAGTTTGATCTCTGTAGTTAATCCAATGAGTTGAACTTGTAGTTACATCAATAGAAAGGATCTAATGAATTGAAATCACAAGTTTGTATCAATACGAGTGGGATTTAAGCGATTCATCTGAGCACGCATATTTCATTGAATGCGATAACTTGTTGTACATCCACGTTGAATGATTTAGTGGATTTAAATCGCAAGTTTGCATGAAAATGAACGAAATTCAAGTGGTTCATTTGTTCTTTTATAGTTAATCTAATGTGTTTCACTTGTTATTACATGTATAAGAATGATTTAAATGATTGAAACTCCAATTCATGTGACAAAATCTGATGTATGCATTAGTTTGATGCTTGTAGTTAGTCAAGAAGTAGAACTTTTTCTTTCATTGAATTAAATAAAAGGGGTCAAACAAAAGCATAGATCCCACTTGTATCGATATAAACTTGTGATTTCAATCATTTAAATCATTATTACACATGTAATAACAAGTGAAACACATTAGATTAAATATAGGGGAGCAAATTAACGACTTGAATCTTATTCATTCTCATACAAACTTGTGATTTCGATCAAATAAATCATTCAAAATGGATGTACTAAAAAGTTAAAAACATTCAATTAATATGTGTGATCAAATGAATAGCTTAAATCCCACTCGTGTTTATACGAACAACTGATTTCAATCGCTTATATCGCTACTATAGATGTAACGACAAGTTGAATTCTTTCGATAAGTACTAGGGATGAAACTAAGCATTCCATTTTTAACTATATGATCAGGTGATTTCAATCATTTAAATCGTTCTTTATAGAAGTAATAAACAGTGAAACACATTAGGTTAACTATAAGGGATCAATTGAATGACTTGAATCAAAACTAATCTGTGAATGTGCTTAAACATGCATGTTGAATGATTTAGTGGAATGAAATCACAAGCTTTTATGTACATAAAGACATTTAAGTTATTTACTTGTTGTATTTCAGTTAATATAATGTGTTTCCTTGTTTTAGCATCTATAACGAATGATTTAAATGGTTCAAACTAAAAGTTTATATGAAAAAAAGAGATTCACGTCATTCGTTTGATCGCTTATCATTAGCTTAATGCGTTTCACTTTTATTACATGTACAATGATTGATTTGTTGATTGAAATCACAAGTTCAAATGGATGGAAATGAGATCTACGCATTAGTTTGATCTCTTGTAGTTAATCCAATGAGTTGAACTTGTAGTTACATCAATAGTAAGGATCTAATGAATTGAAATCACAATTGTATCAATACGAGTGGGATTTAAGCGATTCATCTGAGCACGCATATTTCATTGATGCGATTAACTTGTTGCTACATCACGTTGAATGATTTAGTGGATTTAAATCGCAAGTTTGCATGAAATGAACGAAATTCAAGTGGTTCATTTGTTTTTTATAGTTAATCTAATGTGTTTCACTTGTTATTACATGTATAGGAATGATTTAATGATTGAAACTCAATTCATATGGACAAAATCTGATGTATGCATTAGTTTGATGCTTGAGTTAGTCCAAGAAGTAGAACTTTTTGTTTCATGAATTAAATAAAGGGTCAAACAAAAGCATAGATCCACTTGTATCGATATAAACTTGTGATTTCAATCATTAAATCATTCATTACAATGTAATAACATGAAATCAGTGTTCATTGTATTTTATTTAATCATATGGTATGTTAAATGTAAATGAATTAAATGATAATCTCAATTATATGGACACAATCTGATGTAACATTTTTGATCTTGTAGTTAGTCCAAGAATAGAATTTTTTTCATTGAATTAAATAAAAGGGGTCAAACAAAAGCATAGATCCCACTTGTATCGAATAAAATTGTGATTTCAATCATTTAAATCATTCATTACACATTAATAACAGTGAAACACATTAGATTAAATATAGGGAGCAATTAACGACTTGAATTTTATTCATTCTCATACAAACTTGTGATTTCGATCAAATAAATCATTCAAAATGGATGTACTAAAAGTTAAAAACATTCAATTAAATATGTGTGATCAAATGAATAGCTTAAATCCCACTCGTGTTTATACGAACAACTGATTTCAATCGCTTATATCGCGTACTATAGATGTAACGACAAGTGAATTCTTTCGATTAAGTACTAGGGATGAAACTAATGCATAGATTCCATTTTTAACTATATGATCAAGTGATTTCAATCATTTAAATCGTTCTTTATAGAAGTAATAAACAGTGAAACACATTAGGTTAACTATAAGGATCAATTGAATGACTTGAATCAAAAACTAATCTGTGAATGTGCTTAAACATGCATGTTGAATGATTTAGTGGAATGAAATCACAAGCTTTTATGTACATAAAAACATTTAAGTTATTTACTTGTTGTATTTCAGTTAATATAATGTGTTTCGCTTGTTTTACATTATAACGAATGATTTAAATGGTTCAAACTAAAAGTTTATATGAAAAAAAGAGATTCACGTCATTCGTTTGATCGCTTATCATTAGCTTAATGCGTTTCACTTGTTATTACATGTACAATGATTGATTTTGTTGATTGAAATCACAAGTTCAAATGGATGCAAATGGGATCTACGCATTAGTTTGATCTCTTGTAGTTAATCCAATGAGATGAACTTGTAGTTACATCAATAGAAAGAATCTAATGAATTGAAATCACAAGTTTGTATCAATACGAGTGGGATTTAAGCGATTCATCTGAGCACGCATATTTCATTGAATGTGATAACTTGTTGGTACATCCACGTTGAATGATTTAGTGGATTTAAATCGCAAGTTTGCATGAAAATGAACGAAATTCAAGTGGTTCATTTGTTCTTTTATAGTTAATCTAATGTGTTTCACTTGTTATTACATGTATAAGGAATGATTTAAATGATTGAAATCTCCAATTCATATGGACACAAATCTGATGTATACATTAGTTTGATGCTTGTAGTTAGTCCAAGAGTAGAACTTTTTGTTTCATTGAATTAAATAAAAGGGGTCAAACAAAAGCATAGATCCCACTTGTATCGATATAAACTTGTGATTTCAATCATTTAAATCATTTATTACACATGTAATAACAAGTGAAACACATTAGATTAAATATAGGGGAGCAAATTAACGACTTGAATCTTATTCATTCTCATACAAACTTGTGATTTCGATCAAATAAATCATTCAAAATGGATGTACTAAAAGTTAAAACATTCAATTAAATATGTGTGATCAAATGAATAGCTTAAATCCCACTCGTGTTTATACGAACAACTGATTTCAATCGCTTATATCCGTACTATAGATGTAACGACAAGTTGAATTCTTTCGATTAAGTACTAGGGATGAAACTAATGCATAGATTCCATTTTAACTATATGATCAGGTGATTTCAATCATTTAAATCGTTCTTTATAGAAGTAATAAACAGTGAAACACATTAGGTTAACTATAAGGGATCAATTGAATGACTTGAATCAAAAACTAATCTGTGAATGTGCTTAAACATGCATGTTGAATGATTTAGTGGAATGAAATCACAAGCTTTTATGTACATAAAAGACATTTAAGTTATTTACTTGTTGTATTTCAGTTAATATAATGTGTTTCGCTTGTTTTAGCATCTATAACGAATGATTTAAATGGTTCAAACTAAAAGTTTATATGAAAAAAAGAGATTCACGTCATTCGTTTGATCGCTTATCATTAGCTTAATGCGTTTCACTTGTTATTACATGTACAATGATTGATTTTGTTGATTGAAATCACAAGTTCAAATGGATGCAAATGGGATCTACGCATTAGTTTGATCTCTTGTAGTTAATCCAATGAGTTGAACTTGTAGTTACATCAATAGTAAGATCTAATGAATTGAAATCACAAGTTTGTATCAATACGAGTGGGATTTAAGCGATTCATCTGAGCACGCATATTTCATTGAATGCGATTAACTTGTTGCTACATCCACGTTGAATGATTTAGTGGATTTAAATCGCAAGTTTGCATGAAAATGAACGAAATTCAAGTGGTTCATTTGTTCTTTTATAGTTAATCTAATGTGTTTCACTTGTTATTACATGTATAAGGAATGATTTAAATGATTGAAACCTCCAATTCATATGGACACAAATCTGATGTATGCATTAGTTTGATGCTTGTAGTTAGTCCAAGAAGTAGAACTTTTTGTTTCATTGAATTAAATAAAAGGGGTCAAACAAAAGCATAGATCCCACTTGTATCGATATAAACTTGTGATTTCAATCATTTAAATCATTCATTACACATGTAATAACAAGTGAAACACATTAGATTAAATATAGGGGAGCAAATTAACGACTTGAATTTATTCATTCTCATACAAACTTGTGATTTCGATCAAATAAATCATTCAAAATGGATGTACTAAAAAGTTAAAAACATTCAATTAAATATGTGTGATCAAATGAATCGCTTAAATCCCACTCGTGTTTATACGAACAACTGATTTCAATCGCTTATATCGCGTACTATAGATGTAACGACAAGTTGATTCTTCGATAAGTACTAGGGATGAAACTAATGCATAGATTCCATTTTAACTATATGATCAGGTGATTTCAATCATTTAAATCGTTCTTTATAGAAGTAATAAACAGTGAAACACATTAGGTTAACTATAAGGGATCAATTGAATGACTTGAATAAAAACTAATCTGTGAATGTGCTTAAACATGCATGTTGAATGATTTAGTGGAATGAAATCACAAGCTTTATGTACATAAAAACATTTAAGTTATTTACTTGTTGTATTTCAGTTAATATAATGTGTTTCGCTTGTTTTACATCTATAACGAATGATTTAAATGGTTCAAACTAAAAGTTTATATGAAAAAAGAGATTCACGTCATTCGTTTGATCGCTTATCATTAGCTTAATGCGTTTCACTTGTTATTACATGTACAATGATTGATTTTGTTGATTGAAATCACAAGTTCAAATGGATGCAAATGGATCTACGCATTAGTTTGATCTCTTGTAGTTAATCCAATGAGTGAACTTGTAGTTACATCAATAGAAAGAATCTAATGAATTGAAATCACAAGTTTGTATCAATACGAGTGGGATTTAAGCGATTCATCTGAGCACGCATATTTCATTGAATGTGATAAACTTGTTGTACATCCACGTTGAATGATTTAGTGGATTTAAATCGCAAGTTTGCATGAAAATGAACGAAATTCAAGTGGTTCATTTGTTCTTTTATAGTTAATCTAATGTGTTTCACTTGTTATTACATGTATAAGGAATGATTAAATGATTGAAATCTCCAATTCATATGGACACAAATCTGATGTATACATTAGTTTGATGCTTGTAGTTAGTCCAAGAAGTAGAACTTTTGTTTCATGAATTAAATAAAAGGGGTCAAACAAAAGCATAGATCCCACTTGTATCGATATAAACTTGTGATTTCAATCATTTAAATCATTCATTACACATGTAATAACAAGTGAAACACATTAGATTAAATATAGGGGAGCAAATTAACGACTTGAATCTTATTCATTCTCATACAAACTTGTGATTTCGATCAAATAAATCATTCAAAATGGATGTACTAAAAGTTAAAAACATTCAATTAAATATGTGTGATCAAATGAATCGCTTAAATCCCACTCGTGTTTATACGAACAACTGATTTCAATCGCTTATATCGCGTACTATAGATGTAACGACAAGTTGAATTCTTTCGATTAAGTACTAGGGATGAAACTAATGCATAGATTCCATTTTTAACTATATGATCAGGTGATTTCAATCATTTAAATCGTTCTTTATAGAAGTAATAAACAGTGAAACACATTAGGTTAACTATAAGGGATCAATTGAATGACTTGAATAAAAACTAATCTGTGAATGTGCTTAAACATGCATGTTGAATGATTTAGTGGAATGAAATCACAAGCTTTTATGTACATAAAAACATTTAAGTTATTTACTTGTTGTATTTCAGTTAATATAATGTGTTTCGCTTGTTTTACATCTATAACGAATGATTTAAATGGTTCAACTAAAAGTTTATATGAAAAAAAGAGATTCACGTCATTCGTTTGATCGCTTATCATTAGCTTAATGCGTTTCACTTGTTATACATGTACAATGATTGATTTTGTTGATTGAAATCACAAGTTCAAATGGATGAAATGGGATCTACGCATTAGTTTGATCTCTTGTAGTTAATCCAATGAGTTGAACTTGTAGTTACATCAATAGTAAGGATCTAATGAATTGAAATCACAAGTTTGTATCAATACGAGTGGGATTTAAGCGATTCATCTGAGCACGCATATTTCATTGAATGCGATAACTTGTTGCTACATCCACGTTGAATGATTTAGTGGATTTAAATCGCAAGTTTGCATGAAAATGAACGAAATTCAAGTGGTTCATTTGTTCTTTTATAGTTAATCTAATGTGTTTCACTTGTTATTACATGTATAAGGAATGATTTAAATGATTGAAACCTCCAATTCATATGGACACAAATCTGATGTATGCATTAGTTTGATGCTTGTAGTTAGTCCAAGAAGTAGAACTTTTTGTTTCATTGAATTAAATAAAAGGGGTCAAACAAAAGCATAGATCCCACTTGTATCGATATAAACTTGTGATTTCAATCATTTAATCATTCATTACACATGTAATAACAAGTGAAACACATTAGATTAAATATAGGGAGCAAATTAACGACTTGAATCTTATTCATTCTCATACAAACTTGTGATTTCGATCAAATAAATCATTCAAAATGGATGTACTAAAAGTTAAAAACATTCAATTAAATATGTGTGATCAAATGAATAGCTTAAATCCCACTCGTGTTTATACGAACAACTGATTTCAATCGCTTATATCGCGTACTATAGATGTAACGACAAGTTGAATTCTTTCGATAAGTACTAGGGATGAAACTAATGCATAGATTCCATTTTAACTATATGATCAGGTGATTTCAATCATTTAAATCGTTCTTTATAGAAGTAATAAACAGTGAAACACATTAGGTTAACTATAAGGGATCAATTGAATGACTTGAATAAAAACTAATCTGTGAATGTGCTTAAACATGCATGTTGAATGATTTAGTGGAATGAAATCACAAGCTTTTATGTACATAAAAGACATTTAAGTTATTTACTTGTTGTATTTCAGTTAATATAATGTGTTTCGCTTGTTTTAGCATCTATAACGAATGATTTAAATGGTTCAAACTAAAAGTTTATATGAAAAAAGAGATTCACGTCATTCGTTTGATCGCTTATCATTAGCTTAATGCGTTTCACTTGTTATTACATGTACAATGATTGATTTTGTTGATTGAAATCACAAGTTCAAATGGATGCAAATGGGATTACGCATTAGTTTGATCTCTGTAGTTAATCCAATGAGTTGAACTTGTAGTTACATCAATAGAAAAGATCTAATGAATTGAAATCACAAGTTTGTATCAATACGAGTGGGATTTAAGCGATTCATCTGAGCACGCATATTTCATTGAATGTGATAAACTTGTTGGTACATCCACGTTGAATGATTAGTGGATTTAAATCACAAGTTTGCATGAAAATGAACGAAATTCAAGTGGTTCATTTGTTCTTTATAGTTAATCTAATGTGTTTCACTGTTATTACATGTATAAGGAATGATTTAAATGATTGAAACCTCCAATTCATATGGACACAAATCTGATGTATACATTAGTTGATGCTTGTAGTTAGTCCAAGAAGTAGAACTTTTTTGTTTCATTGAATTAAATAAAAGGGGTCAAACAAAAGCATAGATCCCACTTGTATCGATATAAACTTGTGATTTCAATCATTTAAATCATTCATTACACATGTAATAACAAGTGAAACACATTAGATTAAATATAGGGAGCAAATTAACGACTTGAATCTTATTCATTCTCATACAAACTTGTGATTTCGATCAAATAAATCATTCAAAATGGATGTACTAAAAAGTTAAAAACATTCAATTAAATATGTGTGATCAAATGAATAGCTTAAATCTCACTCGTGTTTATACGAACAACTGATTTCAATCGCTTATATCCCGTACTATAGATGTAACGACAAGTTGAATTCTTTCGATTAAGTACTAGGGATGAAACTAATGCATAGATTCCATTTTTAACTATATGATCAGGTGATTTCAATCATTTAAATCGTTCTTTATAGAAGTAATAAACAGTGAAACACATTAGGTTAACTATAAGGGATCAATTGAATGACTTGAATCAAAAAACTAATCTGTGAATGTGCTTAAACATGCATGTTGAATGATTTAGTGGAATGAAATCACAAGCTTTTATGTACATAAAAGACATTTAAGTTATTTACTTGTTGTATTTCAGTTAATATAATGTGTTTCGCTTGTTTTAGCATCTATAACGAATGATTTAAATGGTTCAAACTAAAAGTTTATATGAAAAAAAGAGATTCACGTCATTCGTTTGATCGCTTATCATTAGCTTAATGCGTTTCACTTGTTACTACATGTACAATGATTGATTTGTTGATTGAAATCACAAGTTCAAATGGATGGAAATGGATCTACGCATTAGTTTGATCTCTTGTAGTTAATCCAATGAGTTGAACTTGTAGTTACATCAATAGTAAGGATCTAATGAATTGAAATCACAAGTTTGTATCAATACGAGTGGGATTTAAGCGATTCATCTGAGCACACATATTTCATTGAATGCGATTAACTTGTTGCTACATCCACGTTGAATGATTTAGTGGATTTAAATCGCAAGTTTGCTTGAAAATGAACGAAATTCAAGTGGTTCATTTGTTCTTTTATAGTTAATCTAATGTGTTTCACTTGTTATTACATGTATAAGGAATGATTTAAATGATTGAAACCTCCAATTCATATGGACACAAATCTGATGTATACATTAGTTGATGCTTGTAGTTAGTCCAAGAAGTAGAACTTTTTGTTTCATTGAATTAAATAAAAGGGGTCAAACAAAAGCAATAGATCCCACTTGTATCGATATAAACTTGTGATTTCAATCATTTAAATCATTCATTACACATGTAATAACAAGTGAAACACATTAGATTAAATATAGGGGAGCAAATTAGCGACTTGAATCTTATTCATTCTCATACAAACTTGTGATTTCGATCAAATAAATCATTCAAAATGGATGTACTAACAAGTTAAAAACATTCAATTAAATATGTGTGATCAAATGAATAGCTTAAATCCCACTCGTGTTTATACGAAAACTGATTTCAATCGCTTATATCGCGTACTATAGATGTAACGACAAGTTGAATTCTTTCGATTAAGTACTAGGATGAAACTAATGCATAGATTCCATTTTTAACTATATTATCTGGTGATTTCAATCATTTAAATCGTTCTTTATAGAAGTAATAAACAGTGAAACACATTAGGTTAACTATAAGGGATCAATTGAATGACTTGAATAAAAACTAATGCTGTGAATGTGCTTAAACATGCATATTGAATGATTTATTGGAATGAAATCACAAGCTTTTATGTACATAAAGACATTTAAGTTATTTACTTGTTGTATTTCAGTTAATATAATGTGTTTCACTTGTTATTACATCTATAACGAATGATTTAAATGGTTCAAACTAAAAGTTTATATGAAAAAAAGAGATCCACGTCATTCGTTGATCGCTTATCATTAGCTTAATGCGTTTCACTTGTTATTACATGTACAATGATTTATTTGTTGATTGAAATCACAAGTTCAAATGGATGCAAATGGGATTTACGCATTAGTTTGATCTCTTGTAGTTAATCCAATGAGATGAACTTGTAGTTACATCAATGAAAGATCTAATGAATTGAAATCACAGTTTGTATCAATACGAGTGGGATTTAAGCGATTCATCTGAGCACGCATATTTCATTGATGTGATAAACTTGTTGGTACATCCACGTTGAATATTAGTGGATTTAAATCGAAAGTTTGCATGAAAATGAATGAAATTCAAGTGGTTCATTTGTTCTTTTATAGTTAATCTAATGTGTTTCACTTGTATTACATGTATAAGGAATGATTTAAATGATTGAAACTCCAATTCATATGGACACAAATCTGATGTACATTAGATTGATGCTTGTAGTTAGTCCATAGTAGAACTTTTTGTTTCATTGATTAAATAAAAGGGGTCAAACAAAAGCATAGATCCCACTTGTATCGATATAAACTTGTGATTCAATCATTTAAATCATTCATTACACATGTAATACAAGTGAAACACATTAGATTAAATTAGGGAGCAAATTAACGACTGAATCTTATTCATTCTCATACAAACTTGTGATTTGGATCAAATAATCATTCAAAATGGATGTACTAAAAGTTAAAAACATTCAATTAAATATGTTGATCAATGAATAGCTTAAATCCCACTCGTGTTTTTACGAACACTGATTTCAATCGTTAGATTGCGTATATAGATGTAACGAAAGTTGAATTCTTTCGATTAAGTACTGGGGATGAAACTAATGCATAATTCCATTTTTACACTATATGATCTGTGTGATTTCAATGATTAAATCGTTTTTTATAGAAGTAATAAACAGTGGAAACACATTAGGTTCAACTATAAGGGATCAATTGAATGACTTGAATAAAAAAGCTAATCTGTGAATGTGCTTAAACATGCATGTTGAATGATTTAGTGGAATGAAATCACAAGCTTTATGTACATAAAAGACATTTAAGTTAATTTTACTTGTTGTATTTCAGTTAATATAATTGTTTCGCTTGTTTTAGCATCTATAACGATATTTAAATGGTTCAAACTAAAAGTTTATATGAAAAAAAAGAGATTCACGTCATTCGTTTGATACGCTTATCATTAGCTTAATGCGTTTCACTTGTTACTACATGTACAATGATTGATTTTGTTGATTGAAATCACAAGTTCAAATGGATGAAATGGGATCTACACATTAGTTTGATCTCTGTAGTTAATCCAATGAGTTGAACTTGTAGTTACATCAATAGTAAGGATCTAATGAATTGAAATCACAAGTTTGTATCAATACGAGTGGGATTTAAGCCGATTCATCTGAGCACGCCATATTTCATTGAATGCGATTAACTTGTTGCTACAATCCACGTGAATGATTTAGTGGATTAAATCGTAAGTTTGCATGATAAATGAACGAAATTCACAGTGGTTCATTTGTTCTTTTATAGTTAATCTAATGTGTTTCACTTGTTATTACATGTATAAGGAATGATTTAATGATTGAACCTCCATTCATATGGACACAAATCTGATGTATGCATTAGTTTGATGCTTGTAGTTAGTCCAAGAAGTAGAACTTTTTGTTTCATTGAATTAAATAAAAGGGGTCAAACAAAAGCATAGATCCCACTTGTATCGATATAAACTTGTGATTTCAATCATTTAAATCATTCATTACACATGTAATAACAAGTGAAACACATTAGATTAAATATAGGGAGCAAATTAACGACTTGAATTTATTCATTCTCATACAAACTTGTGATTTCGATCAAATAAATCATTCAAAAGGATGTACTAAAAAGTTAAAAACATTCAATTAAATATGTGTGATCAAATGAATCGCTTAAATCCCACTCGTGTTTATACGAACAACTGATTTCAATCGCTTATATCGCGTACTATAGATGTAAGGACAAGTTGAAGTACTAGGGATGAAACTAATGCATAGATTCCATTTCTAACTATATGATCAAGTGATTTCAATCATTTAAATCGTTCTTTATAGAAGTAATAAACAGTGAAACACATTAGTTAACTATAAGGGATCAATTGAATGACTTGAATAAAAAACTAATCTGTGAATGTGCTAAACATGCATGTTGAATGATTTAGTGGAATGAAATCACAAGCTTTTATGTACATAAAAACATTTAAGTTATTTACTTGTTGTATTTCAGTTAATATAATGTGTTTCGCTTGTTTTACATTTATAACGAATGATTTAAATGGTTCAAACTAAAAGTTTGTATGAAAAAAGAGATTCACGTCATTCGTTTGATCGCTTATCATTAGCTTAATGCGTTTCACTTGTTATTACATGTACAATGATTGATTTTGTTGATTGAAATCACAAGTTCAAATGGATGCAAATGGGATTACGCATTAGT
>NC_045149.1:14415273-14508977 GCF_008831285.2 Nymphaea colorata
AAGCATCCTAGAATGATAATTATCTAGGACAGATACAGATACGTGCCAATCACAGATCGAGACTACTAGCTGTGGTCTGGCTAAGTTTTGAAAGGTGTGACTGATGTGTGTGATTGTGAATGATTGTCATGTGACAAGTTCTGTTTTGAAAAGCTATTAAAACATTGTTTTGGAAACTGTTACGCATTTGCATGCGCATGCTAGAATTGATAACTGCTTAGGATAGATGAGGTGGGATATCGAGTCGAGCATCTCCTCGACCCCGATTGTGCATTAGAGGGCATCATAGATGAATTTGCATAGGACAGCTTCGAGCCATCACAAATCGAGACTACTCTCAAGGATATTCCCAAGTTTGAAAGATCTAATTGATGTGTTTGATAAGATGTGATGTTGTGATTTGTTGCATATGTATTTCTGTGGGCAATAATGTAATTGATTCAATTGGAGGGTACTTTTACCCGTATTATATGACGGCTACCTATGACTGTTAATGTTATGTGTAGACCTCGTGTGGAGGGAATTGGAGGTGTGGGTGCACTCGTGAAGTGTACCAACCTCATGAGCTAGCCAGTCATTTTGTGAATGTGCAATTATAATGATAATAATGAAAGAATAAGAGATGAGAGGCCAGTGGGATGTGGCTATGTGTTTGGGAAAAGTCCCGCTTTCGCCACTGGTCTCTCCTTTTCGAAGCGCAGGCAGTCAGGCCCCAGGGTGCTATTGTGTGATGTGCTTGGAGCGTTGGGCTCCCACCTTCTCACCTGAGTGTCCTAGGGAAGGCTGAGTATTTCTCCTTGGAATTCACCATCCATGGATGCTGCTCTACTACTGTAGTGGATGAATGGATCGATACTGTTCTGGGCCAGCCGGGGTTGTCTCTCGACTATGGGCCACCGCGGTGTGCACGTGCCTGTGTTTGCACCCACAAGAACTGTCATTCACTAAACTAATGAAAATGAATGGATATGAATGAAATGTGTGTAAACGAATGTATGTGATTGATGGCATGTGATGCTATGACTGAAATGGAATGTTTAACGTGTCTTGCATGTGATTGCGATTGTGTTACTATGGCCCTTGAGTGGCCTTTTCATGTCGTGGTCTATGTGAGGGGTTTTCTTGGCAAATGATGTGTCTATGCCCTGACACGACATGACGATAGATTGTTTTTATGATTGTTTTTAGATTTGAGTCCTACCTAATAGGGTTTGGAATTTTCCTGGCTTGTTACCATACTATGAAGGCTAACCCTTCAGTTGTTTTTTTTTTTCAGGTTTTGGTTGACCCGGGGCAGCAGGTTGATCAGATGGCTTCACTCACATCCTACTAGGGAGGTTTTGGGTCTTTGGTAGCGCCGGCGAGTCATGGTTTCGTGTTTTGGATGTCTTATTTTTGTTAGGCATCAAAGTTGTGGTTTGGGCATTTTGTATCACTTAGATGTGATTTTGTATGAATCAAGATTGTTATATGATGAAGTTCATCCATTGTTTGGAATGGCATAGCTCCCTTTTTGAAATGTTGTGTCGTCACACTTCAATGCTATATGTTAAACTAAAAAAAATTGTGTTTGAGGGTCAAAAAGGTTGGGGTGTGAGGGTTTTGGTATCAGAGCTATGGCAAACCCCACTATGGATGTGAGTTAAGGACTATCTGTGAAGCCGTGTTGCCCAGGTACGCGCTACTTGATTGAATTGTTATTGTAGTTTTGATTTTTACGGTAAACTATATGTACAGAATGTGAATGATGTTTTTAGATTTTGTGCTGATGCACTTCTGTGCTTTGATTCGAGAGATTGGTCTTGGACGTTCTTTGAGAATGAGGGTTCTGGTGTGTAGAATTGGAGTACCAATGTTGGGGTAGTAAGCGAGCTAAGTTCAGCCCATTCTGATGGCCATACCACATTGGATGATAGTATGTCAGGGCAACAATATGCCCAGACTAGTGTGGCTGCCCAAACCCTATTAAGGTAGAGGAATGGATTGAAGAGGGTGAACACATCTTCGAGCTCCTTAAGATACCAGAATGTGACAAACTTAACTATAGTTTGTATTTGTTGAAAGGTTATGCCAAACGGTGGACGTGGAGACCCACCTATTTCACTTACTTACAGAGTTGTTAATTCATAAGTTTTAGTGAGTTTGATGATATTTTGGGCTTGGATTGGCTATGCACACATTGTGCCACTATAGATTGCAGAGAGAAGCAGATACAATTGTGGACGAATGAGATGAAACCAAGGAATTTCCAAGCACGAAAAGCTAGTCGAACTGATAAGCTAATGGTGTCTGCATTGAAGGCCAAACGTTTGATAGAAAATGGAAGCGTTGCTTTCTTGGTCAATGTGTTGACCAATGAAATTGAACCGGTGAGGTTACAGGATGCTGCCGTTGTGAGTGAGTACCCCGATGTATTTCCTGAGGAACTGTCAAGTTTGCCTCCAACACGAGAAGTTAAATTGAAGATAAGAGTTGTTACCGGAGACAACTCCTATTTCTAAGGCAACATACTGTATGGCAGTGGCAACGTTGGAAGAACTGAAGAAGTAATTGTAGGAGCTCTTAGATAAGGGCTTCTTTCGAGTTAGTGTGTCACCTTGGGGAGAACCAATGTTGTTTGTTAAGAAGAGGGATGGAACAATGCGCTTGTGTATAGGTTACCGCATGTTAAATCAAGTCACCATCAAGAATAAGTATCTGCTTCCTAGGATTGAAGACTTGTTTGATCAACTCAAGAATGCAAAGGTATTCTCCAAGATCGGACAGGTTATTATCAACTTTTGATATGGGAGGAAGAAGTTTCTAAGACTGTTTTCGAACTAGATGTGGGAACTATGAATTCAGGGTCATGTCTTTTGGGTTGACCAATACTCCCGCAGCGTTTATGGACCTCATGAATCGGGTTTTTCAAGACTACTTGGATCGGTTTGTGATTGTTTTTGTGGATGGTATTTTGGTGTACTCAGATAGTAAGACAGAGCATAGAGATCACTTGAGAAGTGTGTTGGGTCTTTTGCGCAAGCATAAGCTTTATGCCAAATACTCAAAATGTGAAATTTGGCTAGAGATGGTAAACTTCCTTGATCATGATCTCGAAGGATGAAATTTTCGTTGATCCGGCTAAGGTGTCAGCTGTACAAGGCGGGAAGACGCCGTGCAATGCAACTGAGGTTAGAAGTTTTTTGGTATTGGCAGGATATCATTGCAGGTTTATACGAGACTTTTCAAAAATAGCTACGCCCATGACTAAGCTATTAAGAAAAGGAGTGATGTTTGTTTGGAATGAAGAGTACGAAAAGAGTTTCCAAACTTTGAAGGACAAGCTTACTACTGTCCCTATCCTGACGCTTCTATCAGGTTATTCTGGTTTTGTAGTGTACACCGATGCAACAGGAATCGGTTATGGATGTATATTGATGCAACATGGCCATGCAGTGGCTTATGCATCAAGACAGTTGAAGGTACTTGAGCAACACTATCTCACTCATGATTTGGAGTTGAGAGCGGTTGTGTTTGCATTAAAAATATGGAGACACTATCTCTATGGGGCAATGTTTGAGGTGTTTACAGATCACAAGTCATTGAAGTATATATTTTTCCAAAGGGATCTAAATCTGAGGCAAAAAAGTTGGATTGAATACTTAAAGGATTATGATTTCACCATATCATATCATCCAGGCAAGGTGAATGTGGCGGCTGATGCTTTGAGCAGACATGCTAAGGCCACAATGTGCAGTATGTTGGCTCCTTCATGGACATTGTTGCAAGATGTGATAGCATGGCAGCCTTACCTTTGTGGCGAGAACAAAGCAACGATGACTGCCATGATACGACATCCTTTGATGGAATAACTTATATTGAAGCAAATGGAAGATTCTGATTTTGCTAAGAACATGAAAGAAAGTGAGAAGGTAGATTCTCTTTGGCATCAAGATGAAGATGGTTCATTGTGGTTGTGACAAAGATTGTGGGTCCCTAGAGATGAAGGGTAACGCGTTAGTTGCTCGATGAAGCTCATAAATCTAAGTTCTTTATAAACCCTAGCAGTACAAAGATGTTTCAGGATATGAAAAGAAAATTTTTGGTGGCCCGTAATGAAGCGTGAAATTACAGAATATGTAGCAAAGTGCTTAGTTTGCCAGCGGGTCAAAGCAGAGCATCAACGACTAGGAGTATTGTTGCAAAGAATTGATATCATTGTGGTTGGTTTGCTTCATACCAGAAGACAACATGATGTCATATGGGTGATTGTTGATCGACTTACGAAGTTCGCTCATTTTCTGCCAGTAAGAATCAGTCAGTCTTTAGAAAGTTTCGCAAAGTTATATATTGACGAGATAGTGAGATTGCATGGAGTGCCAAAGTCAATCGTTGCGGATCGAGATCCATGTTTTACCTCTAGGTTTTGGGGCCAATTGCAAAGGGCATTGGGTACTAAGCTTAAGCTGAGCACAACGTTACACCCCAAACTGATGGGCAATCTGAGAGGACCATTCAAACCTTAGAGGATATGCTGCGTGCATGTGTCTTGAACTGGAAAGGAGAATGAGATAAACATGTGAGATTGACAGAATTTGCATATAATGACAATTACCACTCTAGGATCAAGATGACACCTTTTGAGGCCTTGTATGGAAGGCCATGCAGATCGCCAGCTTGTTGGACCGAATTGGGTGATGACAAGATCGAGAACCTTTTTGTATTGCGACACTATACCGACCAAGTGCAATTAATAAGGAAGAAGCTATTAACTGCTCAGAGTAGATAGAAGAGCTATGCCGACATTCGACGTAGAGAGTTGGCTTTTGAGGTGGGTAATCATGTGTTCTTGAAGATTTCACCTACTAAAGGTGTTTTTCGATTTGGTAATAAGCGAAAGTTGAGTCCGAGGTTCATTGGTCGTTTGAGATCTTAGAGAAGATTGGTGAGGCGGCGCACAGATTGGCACTATCACCCAACTTGAGTCATGTTCATGATGTTTTTTACATGCTTCCATGCTTCGAAAGTATATACCAGAAACTACGCATGTGATTGACTTTCAAGGTATTCAAGTGCAAGATGATTTGATAATACAAGAAAAGCCTATTAGAATAATGGATAAAAAAGAGTAAGTGCTTCGCACGCAGAGGATTTCTTGAGTGAAAGTGGAATGGCAACACCATGGGTTGAAGGAGAGCAGATGGGAACTCGAGGAGGATATGCGAAAGAAATATCCACATTTCCTTTTGCTTTGAGGTATGATCAAAATTTCGAGGACGAAATTTTATTTAAGGAGGGTAGGATGTAACGCTCATTCTTTTGTTTAAGACAGTTTGGGCTGGAGCGGGTCCAGACCTGGACTCGAGCTCCACTCATGGAAGGGAGCCCGACGTCGCCCTCCTCTCCCTCGTCTTTCCCTTGTCTCCCTCATTTCCCCTCTTCGTCTCTCCCTTTGTTACGACCACAATACAGAGACAAGAAAGACAGAGGTCAATGTGGCAGTGACGGAAGTGGACGGCGGTAGGGGCAGCGCTCAGGTGAACCAGCGGTCTCTCTTCCTGTCTCTCACTCTCTCGCCCGTGTTGTCCCCCTTTCTGCCAGCCCTCTCTCCCGCACTCTCTCTTTGTCCCGTCTCTCTGCTCGAGCCCTCTCCTCTTCGTCAGTGCCCTCCCTCTGCTCGCACGATCTCTCTTTCTCTCTTTGCACACTCTCGTCTCTCTCGCACTCTCTCTGCTCTGCTAACTTCCCTCTGTCAGGACTTCCTCACCCATGTTCTCTGCTCAATTATGCTCAGCCCATGCTCACTTCTCTCTGTCAGCGCACTCGCTCCATAGGACCTGCTCTCTCTCTCTTTTCTCACACGCTCCAGCCCTCAGCCAAACCTCATACTCATGGCCGAACTTCCCTTCTTGTAACGACAGATTTTCCATTTTGACCTGTCTTTTGCAAAAGCTCACACTATTTACGATTGTTTGGTCGGATTTCAGCTTGGGGACTTGTCTTCCCCCTCATAGCAGTGACTTTATCTTTGTCCCGTCTCTCTGCTCGAGCCCTCTCCTCTTCATCAGTGCCCTCCCTTTGCTCGCACGATCTCTCTTTCTCTCTTTGCACACTCTCGTCTCTCTCGCGCTCTCTCTGCTCTGCTAACTTCCCTCTGTCAGCACCTCCCTCACCCATGTTCTCTGCTCAATTATGCTCAGCCCATGCTCACTTCTCTCTGTCAGCGCACTCGCTCCATAGGACCTGCTCTCTCTCTCTTTTCTCACACGCTCCAGCCCTCAGCCAAACCTCATACTCATGGCCGACTTCCCTTCTTGTAACGACAGATTTTCCATTTTGACCTGTCTTTTGCAAAAGCTCACACTATTTACGATTGTTTGGTCGGATTTCAGCTTGGGGACTTGTCTTCCCCCTCATAGCAGTGACTTTAAGGCATTGGTGGAGGCAGCAATGAGAAATTTTAGCCGCTTGGAGACACTTGGACTCGTCAGGTGGCTGCCGGAAGGATTGCAGCAGTCTAGACTCTTGATTTAGGGTGAGCAAGGCGTAATTGAGCCTATTTAATTGTATATTTTCCTTTGGAGCACGTATATTTATTGTTTGAGCATGCAAGAATTAAAAATTGATGATTTAGAAGGCATGCTAGAGATATCGCTATTTTGAGGAAGTTTATGCCCATTTTGAGACAGACGAGGATCTATGTGTATAAGTGTTTTTCTAGCATGATGTGTTGATCTTCGAAGCAATAGGAAAGCATGGTAGAGATTGTGATGTTGTGGTGAAGGTTTAGAACCATTTTAGCAAGCTTGGGAAATGGGCTTCTATTGATGTACATATGCGTTGTATGTTGAGAATCTTAAAGGTAGGGAAGACGCCTCAACTATGGAAAACAAGTGGGAATCGCACATGTGATAAGTCGAATATAAGTTTGAGTTCGAATCGTTGGTTATGTTTGCAGGTACACCGAGCATGTCAAGTAGGCCTTGAGCAACATGGGTCGTAATTCGAGGTGTTTAGTGGATGCGCGACAGGTATGGCAACATTCTAGGCAAATCCCTTCCTAGGCAATTGTGTGAATGTGTGTTCCTAGGATCGTGGGATCGTAGGATTGTGATGTGATTGATGGATTGTTTTGGAGAATGAATGTGTGTATGCATGCGAATTGTTTGATATATGATATGATTTGTTTTGAAAGGCTATGAGAAGCATGTTTTGAAAATGTTACGCATTTGCATATGAATGTTAGAATTGATAACTGCTTAGGACAGATGAGGTGGGTATCGAGTCGAGTATCTCCTCGACCCCAATTATGCATTAGAAAGCATCATAGAATGATAATTGACTAGGACAGATTCGAGCCAATCACGGATCGAGAATACTCTCTGTGGTTTGGCTAAGTTTTGAAAGGTGTGACTGATGTGTGTGATTGTGAATGATTTGTCATGTGACAAGTTCTGTTTTGAAAAGCTTTTAGAAGCTTGTTTTGGAAACTGTTACGCATTTGCATGTGCATGCTAGAATTGATAACTGCTTAGGACAGATGAGGTGGCGTATCGAGTCGAGTGTGTCCTCGACCCCGATTGTGCATTAGAGGGCATCATAGAATGATAATTGCATAGGACAGCTACGAGCCATCACAGATCGAGACTACTCTCAAGGATTTGGCCAAGTTTTGAAAGATCTAATTGATGTGTTTGATAAGATGTTAATGTTGTGATTTGTTGTATATGTATTTCTGTGGGCAATAATGTAATTGATTGAAATTGGAGGGTAGTTGTACCCGTATTATATGATGGCTACCTATGACTGTTAATGTTATGTGTAGACCTCGTGTGGAGGCAATTGGAGGTGTGGGTGCACTCGTGAAGTGTACCAACCTCATGAGCTAGCCAGTCATTTTGTGAATGTGCAATTATAATGATAATAATGAAAGAATAAGAGATGAGAGGCCAGTGGGATGTGGCTATGTGTTTGGGAAACGTCCCGCTTTCGCCACTGGTCTCGCCTTTTCGAAGCGCAGGCAGTCAAGGCCCCAGGGTGCTATTGTGTGATGTGCTTGGAGCGTTGGGCTCCCACCTTCTCAACCTGAGTGTCCTAGGGAAGGCTGAGTATTTCTCCTTGGAATTCACACATCCATGGATGCATGCTCTACTACTGTAGTGGATGAATGGATCGATACTGTTCTGGGCCAGCACGGGGTTGTCTCTCGACTATGGGCCACCCGCGGTGTGCACGTGCCTGTGTTTGCACCACAAGAACTGTCAATTCACTAAACTAATGAAAATGAATGGATATGAATGAAATGTGTGTAAACGAATGTATGTGATTGATGGGCATGTGAATGCTATGACTGAAATGGAATGTTTAACGTGTCTTGCATGTGATTGCGATTGTGTTACTATGGCCCTTGAGTGGCCTTTTCATGTCGTGGTCTATGTTAGGGGTTTTCTTGGCAAATGATGTGCCTATGCCCTGACACGACATGACGATAGATTGTTTTTATGATTGTTCTCAGATTTGAGTCCTACTAATAGGGTTTAGAATTTTCCTGGCTTGTTACCATACTACAAAGGCTAACCCTTCAGTTGTTTTTTTTTCAGGTTTTGGCGGACCCGGGGCAGCAGGTTGATCAGATGGCTTCACTCACATCCTACTGGGGAGGTTTTGGGTCTTTGGTAGTGCCGGCGAGTCATGATTTCGTCTTTTTGATGTCTTATTTTTGTTAGGCATCAAAGTTCTGGTTTGGGCATTTTTGTCATACACTTAGATGTGATTTTGTATGAATAAAGATTGTTATATGAATGAAAGTTCACCCCATTGTTTGGAATGACATAGCTCCCTTTTTTGAAATGTTGTGTCGTCACACTTCAATGCTTTATGTTGGACTAAAAAAAAAATGTGTTTGAGGGTCAAAATGGTTGGGGTGTGACAGGCAAAGATAGAGTGGGTGGGTTTGCCAGTATTATTGGACTCTCTCTCTCTATATATATATATATTTATTCATTTATTTATTTATATTTAAATCAGCTGAGTAAGTTTTTTTTTATTTTGTATTGTTGAAAACATTGCAAAAAAATGCATTGATGATAGCCAATGTTTTCACAACCGCTTTTAGCATTGGGACTGCCTTTAGGGTCAGAAAATATGAAAAAGAGTCATTAATAACATAGGTAGCCCACTGATTTCAATTTTATATATATATATATATATATATATATATATGTATATAATTTTTCCTGCCTTATGTGGCTTAACTAATTATACTCTTCTGTGGTTTGCAATATGATATCAATAAATATATTAATTGATGTGAGAACACCCATGATCCATCTAATCATCTTGATTTGGTAGTTTACACATAAAGACATGCACAAGTGGTTCCTAGGTCAATAATATAAATGTCATTGATAAACTATTTTACATGGACAATGCATTCGTTCTTCGTATGGCTTATGGTGTTGCAAGCTAATTTTTGCATTGTTTCGTGCTCATGTACACATCTGTTGTTTGCATGTCCTCAACAGACAAGAATCTTCAATCGATCTTCTTCTTTTAGCATAAGTTATAAACTTTTTTCCTTTCTTGTATAAAAGAATCCTAATCATAATACCTTTTTACCTAATGGCTTAAGAATGGCTAACAATCGGCATTAATGAATAATTCACTCGATTTAGGAGCCATTTAAGAGAACCTTGAGATAGGTCACTGGAGAATTAGAAGGAATATGAGTTTAGTTAGGCCTTTATGTTGTGAAATCACTGCACCATACATTTAATGAGTCTCAACAAATCTCACATGCCCCATAGGAAAAATCTGGATAGATGTTGAATTATTGTAAGAGCATTTGAATATCATATATATAGGACTTCAGTTCTAAATCATAATCTTGTATTCTTTTTTAGATGTATATATTCGAACACAACAAGAGAAAGGCAGGCTTGGAGGTTCAATTGATCTTATGTCCATTAATTTCCAGGCCTCTATACCAAAACCAATTAATGCAATTGTGTCATACATGAGAATTAACCAATTATACTGTGCTTTCTAATCATGTCTAATATTGTTGAGTGGTTGAATTATAATTTGGGATGGCCAGAAATGTGTCGGCCAAAGCCGATGTCTACAGTTATGGAATTCTTCTCCTGGAAATGTTTACCAGAAGAAAACCTACTGATGAACAGTTTAATGGGGATTTTAGTTTGAGACAATGGGTGGCTGAAGCATTTCCAGTCGCAATTTCAGATGTCATCAACAGCCATCTTCTAAACGAAAGCAACAATACTGCAACTGAAAGATCAGCTGCCACTGCTAGGAAAGAGCTGCTGCACTGATCATGGAGATAGGCTTTTCGTGTTCAAGGGAGTCTACAAACAGAGAATGGAAATGAAGCAGGTGGTTGCAGGTCTAAGAAGGATACGACAGAAGACTTGAAGAATGACAAAAGGATAATTCAACTACATCAACATATACAATAAGATTTCAAGGGCACAACTAGTCATTAGCTAAAATGGTCAGACGTCAGTTACCAATAGGCTAAATAGTTGGATGTAGAAATGCAGTGTGATTGCTTTCATTGAGTGCTGTCACTTGCATTGGTCATGTACAGGCCTTTAGAATGATTTGCTTAACATATTTGTGCATTTGTGAGCCATTTGAGTGGCTAATCTTGTAGAACAACTTGCACACTCCCAATCAAAGATACACAAAAGAGGCTTGGAAATTTGTCCATTATTATCGTTGTTCATGTCATATTCTCAAGTAAGGATACCCCAATTGCCATAATTTGAGTTCACATAAATTCTCTCCATTTTCTAAAATTTTGCTTTAATATATCATCAGCTCACAATTTCACAAATCTTCCAAAAAAAATGTGCAACAAGCAAATTGAACAAAATTGTATAATTCTGGTAAGTTTTGGGCCACAGTCTAATTTTATCTAAAAAAAAAGCCCTTGAATGAGGAGGGTGAGAATTGTCAGCAATGAGCATCATTGCATTATTGAAGAATGTTAAATGTAATGGCCCCTAACAAGAGACCGTGTGTTATGGACTAGAAATGACCACACAAACCATGCTAATTAAATAGAAACCCCTCTTTCTTATAACGGGCAAAAGTGAAACTTGAAAAAATTTCACTTTATTTCCTAGGATTTGAAGCCAACAATGTTAGAAGAGGCTTGGTGTTATCTTAAAAAAAAAATTATATCTTTGATCTTTTCAAGTGTGTAAAAATGTATAAAGCCAAACCCATAAGCCGTAAAAAAAAATGCACAACAAGGCGAATGAACAAAAATGTAAAATTCTGGTAAGTTTTGGAGTGAAGTCCAATTTTATCAACAGAAAAACCCTTGAATGAGGAGGATGGGAATTATATGATGTGAGCATTGTGTCATTGTGGCATGTTATTTGCAATTGCCCTTAACAAATGATGATGTGTTATGGACTAAAAGTGACCAAAATGGCCCTTCTAGTTAAATAGAAGACCGCTCTCCCTTTAAGGGCGAAAATGAATGTAGAAAATTTTCATTCTATTTCCTAGTAATTGAAGCCACCAATGTTAAAGGAAGCTTAGCGTTATATCAAAGAAAGTACTATTTCTTTGGTATTTTCAAACATGAAAAAATGCATGAAGCCAGTCCCATAAACATGCCGATGGCCATATCTATAAAACTATTTTCTGGTAACAGTAAGAAGTTCAAGGATGCTATTTCATATTGAAATCATGGAAACATTGCAATATGTGACCCATATCTCACTGTTATTGCCTTCAGTGTGAATAGGGGAAAAGTGAATTGCTTGAAGCATCTTTAAGATGAATCTAATTAATGTTTAAAGAGCATTAACAAATAGGGTGACGAGTGCAAGTTTGCTGGGTTCTTAGGGTTCATGCAAACCTTACAATTTTAAGATTCTCATTTTTAAACAAAGTGTACTTGGATACTATGTGAGGGATAACGATTTTTTGACCTTTATAGGGTATTCATGTGCTTGGAATGTGTTACTATGCCAGATGAAACTTGGACTAGGAGAAGGATGAGAGCTTAAGAAAATAATCCAAAACATGTCAAGGTTTTATTGTGATTAAACACTTGAGGTTAGTAAACTAGGCCTTTAGGCAATTCGGATTATAATGGAACCTTGAATTTGACCTGGTTCAACCAAGAACCTGGCTTGGTTCTCACTGCTGCAGGAGAGGAAGCAACTATCTGAGTTAACAACGTAGGAAGCCATACCAGCATTCTCACTCATTTTGTTGGCCAATTCATTCCCAAATGCCTTTGCCAAGTAAAAAGCTTGTCAAAAGTTCATTGAACATCTGGGTGAATGTAGTGGACCTATGATCTGGTAGAGAGTCGAAACTCCTACCCAATTTTTCGTCTCCCTAGGGTACAAAATCTGCTTTCAGTGCTTTAAAGGTACTATCATCCTGTTGTGCTCCAATTTGTGCATTGGTGACCCCTCTTTGTAGAACAGGACGTTGACACCCCTAATGCTTAAAATAAACATAGTTGACATTGCCATCCTACATATACAAAAAAAAAATTAGCAAAGTTACAATAATTATTCAGACTAAAGCTCACCAAACATCATAGTGCTTAAGGCAATAACTTTTTCCATTTAAGTGTTAAAAAAAGCAGCATAAGTCCACCAAAAATAACAGATACATTTTGTACAACCAAAAGCCTCATTCAGTGGGTTGCCACATGAACATGAACATGTAGACACACATTTATATTCATTGATAGAACAAGAAAAAAGACGGAATGTAGCCTGAACATTCCCTTGGGCCACAAAGCAGGGTTATTTATTAATCATCTGATGTCTGCAGTTATTTCTTTTTGTGTAGATTTATTGACTACTTGAGATGGACTAAGATCCATCTCCCAATAACTTGTTTGGGTATCCCTCTTTGTCAAGGGAACTTCAGAAGTGACTATTGTGCGGAATTTGAAGGGAAAGTTAAAGAGAAATTATCATTCTAGAAGTGTCAATCGCTCGCTCTCTTATTGTTTCCATGATAAAAATCTGGAAACAACCGTGAAAGACTCAACCAGTACCAAGGCTTCCTGTGTTGCGGGGGATTCTCTCTTGCAGAATATCTTCTGATTATTATTTTTCTCCTCTGGTGGACTTGTGTTCTTGATCGTTGCCCTTATTGTGTCAAACTTGGAAGAATTAGGATAATAAGATTGTTTTGCATTAGAACCTTTTCTATCAGTCATTGAGATTTAAAAACTTTGGTTAATAAATTGGTTGGTTGTGTGAATATTTTGCAAAAAAAAATGTGAAGATTTCTTAAAATCCTTTGAAAAGTTGAATAATTTAAGTCTTTTTCCTAGGTTCTTAAGTTTTCCAAACGTAACATTATTATACCTCTCTCTCTCTATATATATATATGCACATGGTTGTGCATTAAGTGTGGCTGATGTAACCAAGTGGTAGCCATGCCACATGCATGAACAGGAATTAAAGGGCTTTAATTTATGTATATATTCTCTTTTATAAAATTTCTCATTTACCTCCTCAAGGGGTGGGGGCACAACCGGAGCTAGACATTTTTCATAAGGGGGACCGAATTAAAGTTTCTAAATTTTGATGTAAGCCGAATTATCATTTTTCAAAATTTTTATATAGGACAAGTGAAAGTTTTTAAAATTTTACATGTAAATTTTTTTATTTTTTATTTTTTTGAGGTGGGGCCATGGCCCTTGCTGGCCCTACCCTGGCTCCTCCCTTGGTTGGAGGGGCCCTTTTCCCACATGTTGCATGCAAAATATGCAAGACGCCCTGTTGGTTTAATCCCCTTGTTGTAAAAACCCACATTTGAATCAAATAGACAATGCTGCCAATTTGGTGAACGGACCAATCCAATAATGTAAATGCTTTTAGATGCAAATGAGCAAAAAATGAAATTTTGGGTAAAATGAATGGAAGAATAGATATAAAATTAATTAAGAATAAAAATTTTATGTAGCTTACCCTTTTTTTTTCTAGTTTTCAAACTCACAATGAAGAAAACAAATCAGATCAATGGGGGAGTTGGTAAATGAGCTTGAACTAGTTGAGCTCTACTCCTCGTGCGCAGCCCGAGAACTTGTCCTCATATATTCTAATACAAACAACAAGCGCCCAGATGTTCTCTACCTTATTTTTGGAGCAATAAAAATTCAAGGCTGCCTCATGGTCTGATCTCTAGTTGTAAGAACCGCTTTCTGAATCGAGTCGACAATGTATGCTGCCAATTTAGTGAGCCGGCCAATTCAATAATGTAAATGATTACATGCAAATCTCCAAAAAAAAAGGAAAAATAAATGGAAGAATATAAAAAATAATTAAGAACACAAATATTTTTATATCTATTGAGAAATGCATAAGGAAACAGCAGGTCGAGTTGACGTACCACTGAATGGAAGCATTTATTGGAAATGATTTCTCAGCCCAATCCAGCCGATTCCTGTAATATCAATCACCTGATGCATATAGCTCAGTTGTAAAAGTCCAGTAAGCCAGCGTCAACTAAATGCAGTGTACTCAAGTTCCATCAGGCCGTTTAAGAAGAAACAAAAAAAGGACCAATTTGAAACCTGGCAAAAAGAGAACATGACATTGGAAATATGTTGTTATGGTAAGAGCTGCCAAGCAAGGCGGTGATGTGGAAATAAGAAGACCTACGAGTTAGAAAAAGTCCCATTGGCACAGATTTTGGAAATAACAAACGATATCGCTTGAATCTTCCAACAATTTGAATGAAACAAAAGATGGGAAGAAGCGAACCTACAAAAGGGCGTTGCTAATTGTTCATGATCATAAGATTGCATGGCACCGATAGTAGTATTAGAATCGATGTACATCAACTACTTCCTATCCTCTTTTGAACCAACAGATGTTCAAGCAATCATAGTCTGATTGCGAGATAAAAATCAGCAGCCCTATGTTCCGGCAAACTTGCATTGAAATCGAATGCATGAAGTTGGCCTAGCGAGACCATTTGCCAAGGGATATTAACCAGTTTTATCATTCAATAATTTTGGAATAAAACTTATTTTCTTGGTGAGTAGGAGAGACCACTGCAAAGAGCAGTTACCCAAACCCGACCCACCTCAAACCCATATCTAGGCACTGTACCTGGCCTGTCAGGCCCCAGACATGTTGAGCCGGGTAGTACAGCCCAACAACCTAACGGGCAAGGACCAAGCATTATAGTCAACCCATCAGCATCCTGGTAGGCCCAATAATTTTTTGCATTTAAAAAAAAAAAATACAGCTAAAAACTTGAAAAGAAGGTTTGCTTCGTTCTCTCTTGCATGGATAAATTTAGCTTATTATAGTGGAATTGGCTAAAGGTTATGAAATTGAACCTGACCATGTACTTGGATTTGAATTCTGATTCGAATACGTATGAGAAAAATTCATACCCAAAATTTTCATCCCAAATCAGATTTCAAAATCTAAATTCAGTCCGAGTCTGATTTTTATATAAGTCTGTATCCAAAACAGAATTTTGAACCCAATCCAAAGGATTTTCAAAATGTAAGAGCATTGAATGTAGGACTGTTTTTTAAAACTAAATTTGACCTAAATCTGAATTTGAATCTGATTAGATATTTATGTATATGTAAATCTGAATCCGATCGAATGTCATTTTTTAAATCTGAATGTGGTCTAACTTCCTAATTAAATATTATTTTTTCCTCATATTTTTTTTAACGAACGGTTTGGGTGGATATCTGATGTAAATTGTAAGACAAAAATACCCTTGAAAATTAGTAGGAAAAAAAATTTACCCCTCACATGGTATGAATTTAGTGATCAAGCCCTCGGATACACAAAAGCAAAAGGCCTCATTGGGCGTGCACGGCAAAGCCAGTAGTGGGCTGACAGGGAGACCTGAATTTGGAAGTTTAGACTTTAGAGGTCATGTAGGTATGGTCATGTCATTGATATTGCTGGTAGAAATCAATAAATAGCATTCTCACTCATTTTGTTGTCCAATTGGTTGCCAAATGTCTTTACCAAATAAAAAGCTCATCAAAAATTTCATTGACCATCTGAGATAGTGTAGTGGACCTATGATCCACTAGAGAGCCAAAGTTCCTACTCAATCTGTTGTCTCTCTTGGGCCTGAAGTGTACTATCACCCCTGCTTCAATTTGATACCTCTAACACTCAAAATAAACATAGTTGACATTGTCTTCCTGCATATATAAAAAACAATAGCAAAGTTAGAATAATTATTCAAACTAAAGCTCACCAAACATCATAGTGCTTAAGACAATCACTTCTTCCATTTAAGTGTTAAAAAAAGCAGAATAAATGCACCAAAAATATAAGATACAATTTGTACAACCAAAACCCTCATTCAGTGGGTTGCACACATGAACATGAACATGTAGATAGACATTTATATGCATGGATAGAACAAGAAAAAAGACAGCATGTAGCGTGCGAGTTAGGAAAAGGAAAGTTGATGCGTATACATATGCAGATTTCGTAGCTTGTGAGCTTTATTGTTTAGACACCTAGTAGTTGAGCGATTAAACTATAATAAATGCAGAAAAGTTCATCCTAATAAAAGAAGGTCCAAACTTTGACAACTTATGGTATTTGGTAATCCGTGGACAAGAATTTTGGAAGTGGAATGGAGGGAGGAAGGGTGTTCGAAAGGGGTGGACATTCTCGCGTTTCTGCTTACATTGCTAATGATCTGATAAAGTCCATGGAGAGCAGTTGCAAACCCTAGGTTCCCTTTCTTAGGGAGGGATGCTTTCCATGTAAGGGTTCATAATGAGGACGAACTCAGGGTAGTTTTTAGAAGGGGAGAATGGAAACTGGGTGGAAGAGTGATGGTTGCCAGCAGATGGGACCCAAGATGCTCCGTATCCATATGGGAGTGCCAATCTGGATTAGGGTTCCTAATTTGCCAGTATTTTTATGGAATCGATGCACTTTCCAAGCTATTGCCAGAGCGTTATTGGGAGAACCGATGGAAGATGACATCCATACTCAATCGATGTCAACAATGGGGCTAGCAGAATTTGAGTGCAGGTAGCTTGGATTTCAGTCCAAAATCCGAGGTTGAATTGGAATTGGAAGAGGGAGAAATTGTTCTTCAAGAAATCAACTATGTTAGTAATATTAAATTTCCCTCCCATTGCAAAGTGAATATATACTCATATGACAGGTCGGTGTAGAGCTGATCAATTGGTGGTTTCTTCTCAAGAGGGTGTGGCAAAGAAAGTTGGGTGGAAGGAAGTGAAGATCTATCATTATGTCAGGAGAGCTAAGGAGTGGCCGGGAGGGAATCAGGAAAAAATTTTGGGAAAAAATGAGGAGTTAATAAAGGAGAGACCCAGATCAAAAGGAGAACCAGAATTGGGGGGTAACAAGTTTCGGTTTCTCCATAGGCAGATGGAAGTTGAAAGGAAGGTTAGATCCAGAAAGATTGGAATGCAGAGATTGATTTACAGGAGACCAGCAATTGCAGAGTAACTTAAAGACCAACTAGCTGGTGAGTGACAAGAAGATAGAGCAGGAGATGGAGAATCAATTGATAACAAAAAGAATCGAAGGGGAGAACCATGAGTCCTCATCAGGTTTGATTCTTTCTCCTCTAATAAAAAATAAATTTCAGGATTCTTGTTGTTTGGATGGAATTAAAACTAGCAAAGAAATGACTGGTTTGGAGAGTGAGGTTATGGTGAACGACTCACCACCCGGTTTGTCAGTGAGAGAAAATGGAAGAACAGCTGGTAAGAAAGGGAAGACGATTGATGATGCTTCCACATGGGGGAACATGATTCCAGAGTAATGTGGATAGAGCTGAGGCAGGAAAAGGGGAAACATAGTCCACTACACAAAGTATATCCTATGATGACACTTTATTACGGACACATTCAGCACTCTATGTGTCCGGTGCAGCCCTTCATTGCGAACAACCACAACGCCTTTCCATTACAATCAATAACACCTTGTCAAAAGTGACTCTTGCCTTTAAAATGTTAGTGTCTATTTTATGCCTGTGTTTAAAATCTGATAGTAGTAAAGGCATGAGAAGTAGCACAGAGTGGTGATTGAAGCTAGGGCTGCAGACGAGCCGAGACGAGCTCGAGCTCAGCTCGACTCATGTTTAGTCAGCTCGAGCTCGACACGATCTTGACATCTTCAGCTCGAGCTCAACTCGAGTGACTGCCTTCGAGCTCGAGCTTGACTCGAGCGGCTCGTTTAAACTCGGTAATGCCTTCCTTTTTTTGCTGCAACTGAGGGCTATGCATGGGTGAAAGTGTCACTGATGACGTGGGGGAGAAGGAAAGGCAGCATGTTGAGAAAAGAGAAAAAGGCAGGAAATGACGAGATAGGGAGGAGTAAAGGCAGCGTGTTGGGAAAAGAGAAAAAGGGAAGGAAAAACGAACATGAGTCGTGAGGAAAGAGAAAAGTGGCTGAAAGGGTGAAGAGAGGGAAAAAAAGGGAGGGAAAATTAGAAAATTTAAAACAAAAATAAAAGATTAAGCTGCGTGTGGGTGAAAGAAAAAAAAAGTGGGAAAATTAAAAACACAAAATAAAAAATGAGATTAAAATCGAGTGGAGTCGAGTTCGACTAACCCGAACTTGACTCATTAACATACTCGAGTTTATATTTAAGCTCGAGCTTGACTCGTATAAAAAACGAGTCGAGCTCGAGTCGAGCTCGAGTCGAGTTTACTCGAGCGAGTTCGAGTCGAGCCCGAGTTGCCTCGACTCATTGTGCAGCCCTAATTGAAGGAGTGACGGTCGAAAAAGAGGGCAGCAAATGAAGGAGTGACGGCCGAAAAAAGGGGGCAGCAAAAGAAGCTCTGCACTCTGGTTCTCAATGCACAGAATGAAATACATATAAAAATATACGTTATATATATATATTTTTGTCAATTTTTGGAAAAATGAATGTTAGAATTTATATAAAAATTAATTATGAATACAAATTTTATCTATCTTACCCCTTTTTTTTGTAATTTATGAACTTACAGTGAGAAATCAGATCAAATGTAGAGTTGGTAAATGAGCTTGAACCAGTCAAGCTCGGTACAGCTCTTCTCGAGCTTGAACCAACAACATATGAGCCGACTTGAGCTCAACTCCTCATGCGCAACCCGATAACTAGTCCCCATATATTCTAATAAAAACAACATACGCCCAGATGTTCCCTACCTTATTTTTGAAGCAATCTGACATTCAAGACTGCCTCATGGTCTGATGGCTGTGTTGTAAGAACCGGTTTTGAATCGAGTGGACAATGTATGCTGCCAATTTGGTGAACTGGCCAATTCAAAAATGTAAATGATTTAGATGCAAATCAGCAAAAAAAAAACCATTTTATGGAAAAATGAACGGAAGAATACAAAAACTAATTAAGAATAAAAATATTTTTATATCTATTAAGAAATGCATAAGGAAACAGCAGGTCGAGTTGACCACCGAATGGAAGCATTTATTGGAAGTAATTTCTCGGTTCAATCCAGCCGATTCCGGTAACATCAATCACCTGATCATTGGTAATGTATATAGCTCAGTTGTACTCAAGTTCCATCAGGCCATTTAAGAAGAAGAAGAAAAAAAGATAGGGTAGAAATCAATTTGGTGTAAATGATTTTGACTGTTTTTGGTCTCTCTTCAATAATGCTCTCATAGAAAGACAGAGAAAGGGAGGTGGGAGTGTATAGGAGGCGCACAAGAGGAGGTGAGATGAAATAAAGAGAGTGATAGGTTTTACCAGTTCTAGCGGGTTGTCTTCTCTCATCTCTCTCTCTCTCTCTCTCTATATATATATATATATATATATATATATATATATTAATTGAAATAGCCAATAGATGACTTTCTTTTATTTTGTATCACTAAAAACATTGCAAAAAATGCATTGATGATAGTGTACTCAAGTTCCTTCCATCAGGCCGTTTAAGAAGAAACAAAAAAAGGATAGAGTAGAAACTTGGCAAAAAGAGAACGTTATATTGGAAATATATTGTTATGGTAAGGGCTGCAAGAAAATACTTGTAATCTTCCGTGCCAAACAAGGTAGTCATGTGGAAATAAGTAGACCTTTGAATTTTTAAAGGTCCCATTGATGTTACAGCTAACGCAGAGGCAGTGAGTGTAGAAATAACAAACGATATCGCTTTCTTATAAAGAGCAGTAGACTTGAGTCTTCCAACCATTTGAATTAAACAAAAAATGAATGAGAAATTTCCTTGAAGAAGAGAATCTACAAAAGGATGTTGCTAATTGTTCATGACCATGAGATTGCATGGCACGTCAATCAAACGATAGTAGTATGTAGAATCGATGTACATCAACCGTTTCCTATCCTCTTTTGAACCAACAAATGTTCTAGCCATCATTGTCTGATGAAGAGAAAAAAATCAACAGCCATATTTCCCAGCAAACTTGCATCAAAATCAAATGCATGAAGGCCTAGCGAGACCATTTGTCAGGGGATATTAACCAGTTTCATCATTCAATAATTTCGGAATAAAACTTATTTTCTTGGTGAGCAGGAGAGACCCACTGCAAAGAGCGGTTACCCAAACCCGACCCACCTCAAACCCATGTCTAGGCACTGTAGCTGGCTTGACAGGCCCAGACATGATGAGCTGGGTAGAGCCCAACAACCTAACGGGCAAGGACCGGTAGGCCCGACAATTTTTTGCATTTAAAAAATTAAATACAATTTTAAAAATGAAAAGAAGATTTGTTTTGTTCTCTCTGGCATGGAAATTTAGCTTATTCTAGTTGAATTTGCTAAAGGTTATGAAATTGAACCAGGCGATGTCCTCGGATTTGAATTCAGATTCAAATACCAATGAGAAAAATTCATATTCAAATTTTTCATCCCAAATCAGATTTCAAAATCTCAATCCAGTCTGAATTTGATTTTTATATAGGTCTGTATCTGAAACAGAATTTGGAACCCAATCCAAACGATTTTTAAAATGCAAGAGCATTGATTGTAGGATTGTTATTTGAAACTAAATTTGACCCAAGTCTGAATTTGAATCTGATCAGATATTTATGTATATACGAATCTGAATCTGATCGAATGTCATTTTTTAAATCTGAATATGGTCTAATTTCTTAATTAAATATTATTTTTTTGCTCATCTGTTTTTTTTTGAACCGTTTGGGTGGATATCTGATTTAACATCAAGCGGAGCAAAAGGCCTCATTGGGAGTGCAGGGCAAAGCCAATACTGGGCAATTATTGTAAGCTTACCTGTTGGTAATTAAAAAAACAAATCAATTTGGCATGTGTAAAAAATTTTCAATAACAAATGGCTTATGTGATTTATGTGCAAATAAAAAAAAATCAATTTTTCAGAAAAACGAATTGAGGAATGTAAAAATTAATTAAGAATAGAAAACTCGTTCACTGTACCCAACTTTGATCATGCCGTTTAAAAAGAAAAATGAAGTCGAAATGTGACAAAAAGAGAACAAGATATTGGAAATATATTTGTTGCTACGGTGAGGGCTGCTAAGAAAGAGACTCATTGATGTGATCTTCCATGCCAAGCAAGGTGCTTGATGTGGAAATAAGAACACCTTCCAATAGGAAAAGTCCATTGATGTGATCTTAAGGAAATTGTCTCCATGTTCCACTTTACATTGACATTATTTAGGTTTGAGTAGCTAAGTCTTGCCCCATTGACCACACAAATGTTCGGTGCTTAGTTCTTATGAGTGCCATCCGGCCAAACATCATTCTTTGGGGTGCCAGCTGTTGGCTTGTTGGCTGCCTGTCTGGCGTGTGAGACTGGGTTAAGTTGGGGTCAAGCTCAATCATTTTCTTGACCTTCAAGTCAAGTTTCACTGTAGTCTCCCTGACTCACGAGTCGTTATTTACCACTCGAGTTTATGGCTGCACAAATGAGTCGAGCCAGCTTAAAAACCACTCATAAACTTGAGCTCGAGTTCAAGTGTATACTAAAAATGTTAAGCCAGTTGAGTTTGAGTTGTAAGAACTCGAGTTAGCTCAATTATAAATGAATGAGTTAAAAAAAAAAGAAACATTCTTCACATAAATGAGTTAAATGAGTTGAGTTTGAGCTCGATGTTGTATTGTTGAGTTCAGCTCAAGCTTGTTTTATTGAGCTCAACTCGAGTTTTCTGAGTCAACTCAAGCTTGAGCTAGCCCTACTCTGAGCTCATCTCCTCATGTGCAACCTTATTCAAGACCCAATACCAATTGGTCAATTAAAAAACCATTCACCAACGTACATAATGGTGAAGCTAATATTTTTTTTTAGATTCAAAATTTACTTTAATATTTTAAAAAGCATTTAATAAAATTCTCATCAAATAATAACATTTATTTTTTAAAACTCCCGCTGATCCATTTCTGCCTATTTACTGTTTTTCTTATTTAAAAAATTAAATCAGAAAAGTTTTAAAAAAATTTAAAAATTATAATTTTTTTAACATAGGGTAATCTCAGTGTAATATGGTTGACAACCTTTGCGATTGATTGACGGCAGTAGACTTGACTCTTCCAAACAAATTGAATTAAACAAAAAAGGTGAATTTGTCTAGAAGAGAATCTATAAAAGGACCTTAATTGATAGCTCTTCATGGTGATAACATTGCTAGGTACGCCGAGTACGTAGAATCCATTTATATCAACCATTTCCTATCCTATTTTGACCAATAGACGTTCAAGGCAGCTACCCATCATAGTCTCATTGGGACATTGTACAGATCAGCTACAAGTGGACGATTCTTAATTTCATTGGTATATTTATCTTATTTTCTCTTAATTATTAAGTTTTTTCATTTTTTTGAAATTTACTATATTTTGCCCTTTTTTTCAAGCTCACCGTATTATATGATAGAAAAACCTCACCATTTAAAAAGTGGAAATTGTATCTGCAAATTTGATTTGTGATTGAATAGGGTTGAGAAGTAGTAAAGGGAAATCAGACTTATGGGATAAGAAGAATTTCTCATTGATGTAACCATCAGTGGTGCCGCATGATTTGGAAATGTGAAGTAATGTGCTCCAAAGTTGTAGACCTGAGACTTCTACAAATTGAAAAAGAAAATGACAAAAATTTCTAGGAGAGAATCTATACATAAATTGAAGACCTTGATTCCTGTTCATGCATCTTCTGCATAGAAGGCCACCGGTTGGTCACCTCAGCTTCTCATCTTTCTTTACTGTCTCTCCTCCTTAATCTCGGTTGTGGTTCTCGGCCAAAGGGAGTTGTCCTCAGCCCCAGTTTCTTTCAGCAACGTGACTGATCAATTCACATTCCTGTGTTTCAAATCCCTCGTCACTCAAGACCCTTATAACGTGTTATGAAATTGGAATTCCAACATCTCTTTCTGCGACTGGAATGGAGTTTCATGCAGTCGTGGTTCACAAAGGGTAGTTGCTCTGAACCTCTCCGAAAAGGCACTTGAAGGTACTCTCTCCCCATACATCAGCAATCTCTCCTTCTTACAAGTTCTTGATCTCTCGAATGACAATTTCCATGGTCACCTTCTCGTTGATTTTAGTCGCCTTTCTCTGCTAGAAAAATTTTCTATAAATGAAAACAATTTTGAGGGGTTGATCCCACAAACACTGACCATTGTCGTGGTCTCCAAATACTATTAGCACAAGATAACCAATTCTATGGCAGCATCCCAAAGTTTCTAGGCAGTTTTTCAGAACTCAATATCCTACACATTCGTTGTAATGGGCTCACTGGCACGATTCCAGTTGCTTTGACTAATCTCACAAAACTGTTGGTGTTTACTATAAGTGAAAATCAAATACAGGGAAACATTCCTCTAGAGTTCCTAACCCACTTGATAGGCTTTAACGTGGAAATGAACAATCCCACTGGTACATTACCTGACAGCTTGTTTAACCTATCTGCTCTTCAAATTTTGGATTTCACATACAATCATCTAACAGGGCATCTCCCAAAAGATGCTCGCCGCTTCCTGCCCAATCTTCAACAACTGTATATGGGTGTAAACAATTTTGATGGCCCTCTCCCAGCTTCTCTTTCTAATGCTACAAGACTTCAAGTTTTTACTGCTGAAAGAAATAACTTTAGTTGTCCGATACCATTAGAACTAGGTAGTCTGTCACAACTCACATACCTTGGCCTTTGGGGAAATATGTTGACCAATGTCCCTGATAACCGTGAGCTCTCCATTCTCACATCCTTCACCAACTGTCGACTGCTAGAGGAAGTTTATCTAAATAAAATTCTTTTGAACGACATTCTTCCTACCTCTGTTGGAAACCTGACGACCACCTTGTCGAGACTTTACCTATCCCATTAGCTTTGGCCAACTTGACCAAGTTAATAGGGCTCATTCCACCAAATATAGGATCAATGAACAGGTTACAGGCATTAGTTCTTTCTGGCAATGCATTAGAAGGCCTAATCCCACTATCATTCTACCAGTTGGTCCGCATGTTTGCTTTTGTTATTGGATACAACATGCTAATTGGGTCAATTTTAAGCTCTATAAACAATCTCACTAGTTTGGGATGGCTGGATCTAAGCTCAAACAATTTGTCATCAACACTACCGTCTGGTCTTTGTGAGTTGAAGGAATTGCAGAAGCTATACTTGCATGACAAGTCCTTCACTGGTCACCTGCCTTTGGGTCTCGGGAATTTTGACATGATGAGCTACATGGATATCTCTACAAACAAGCTGAGTGGAGAGTTGCCTGCATCATTATCAAAGCTCCAAATGCTAGAGTATTTGAATCTCTCTCGGAACACATTTAATGGTCACATTCCTGAACAACTTAATCACATGCTAAACCTTGACATTGTTGACCTTTCCCATAAGAAGCTTTCCGGTGAGATACCAAAATCATTGGAGAAACTTCAACACATCCAGGTCTGGGACTTGTCCTTCAATCAATTGGAAGGAGAGATTCCAAGTGGTGGAAAGTTTGTAGACCTTTCTGCCAGCTTGTTCCTAGGGAACTATGCACTATGCATAGCTCCCAAATTCCATGTGCCAGTATGTTCAGATGGAGTGAAGAAGCACAATAATGTCAACATGCTCAGAGTTGATATTTTTTTAGCAAGTGGGGGCATTGCACTTGTACTCATTGTTTGGATAATCATTGTTGTCACAAAATATAGAAAGAGGGGGTTTGTTGAAACATGATCAGGAGGTTGAAAGACTTCGTGGAATTTCCCTCCAAGTGATCACATACAGAATGTTATCTCAAGCGACAAACAATTTCAGGGATGCAAATTTTCAGGGGAGTGGAAGCTTTGGTTTAGTGTATAAAGGAATTTTAATGGATGTAACAACGGTGGCTGTTAAGGTTCTAAACTTGTTTTCTGATGGAGCATAAAAAAGTTTTGACATTGAATGCAATGTGATGTGTCAAATTAGACATCGAAACCTTCTTAGAGTCATCACATCTTGCTCAAGTGCAGATTTCAAGGTTTTAGCCTTCCAATACATGCCCCTTGGGAGCCTATAAGTCTGTCTACATTCAGGTGGCCATCACTTGAATCTCTTCCAAAGATTGGATATCATGATTGACATTGCTTGTGCTCTAGAATATCTTCACCATGGTTACTGGGAGACTATAGTTCATTGTGATCTAAAGCCAAGTAATGTGCTTCTAGATGAGAACATGACAGCACATCTTGGTGACTTTGACATTGCAAAGATGCTACTTGGTCACAAATCTTTAACTTACAAGCACCCTTGGAACCACCGGATACATTGCGCCAGGTACCAACTCTTAGTCCTATCATAAATTCCTGCTTACCATGGAAGCGAAGTTCTATCAACATCTGTATTCCATAATTTTTGTATGTCAATCTTTAATTTGAGACTACCAACCCGTTGGCAACTGATTACTTGGATGTTATTATGAAAAAAGAGAAAAATCATATTAATAAGTGAAATTAATGGGGATGATGACTATGCAATTTTGCATGTGAATATGAGTCTGAATCCAACTATGTTGGTGAATATTAAACCTAATTATTCACACACATACACTAATGCCAGCAAGTTTCCCTTTTGAGTATGTTTCTTTCTTTAGTAAAATTTCACTGCCACCTTATAAATTTAGGGAAACGAAAAATAGAGTTTCATGTACACCATAAATCAAAATAAAATAATTAGTCCTAATTTTTTGCACTGCTTCCTTTGTTTCTGAAACCATCTCATTAACGACAATGTGCATTGTCTACCTATATTGCCATGATCATGTCTGACCTTGTTGAGTGGATGAATTAGAATTCGGGGCACTGGAAAGGTGACAACCAAAGCAGATGTCTACAGCTATGGGATTCTTCTGCTTGAGGTGTTTACCAGAAGAAAGCCAACAAACGAATGTTTTGATGGAGACTTTACTTTGAGGCAATGGGTGGCTGAAGCATTTCCGGTTGCAATTTCAGATGTCATCGATGGTCATCTTCTGAAGCAAAATAACTGTGGAATGATTTCAGATCATGTTGCCGAAGCCCATCTTCTGCAGCAAAATAACAGCAAAACTGTTCAAAATGAGCTGCTTGTCATGATCATGGAGACTGGGTTGTCATGTTCAAGGAAATCACCAACTGAGAGAATGGACATGACGGAGGTGGTTGCTAGGCTTAAAACGATACGATGGAAGGCTTCCCCTTTGGAAGAATGACAAAAATAGACCAATCCTTTACATTTATTTGGAAAAACAAGGGATCTGCTTTTGCTTCTGACTTATTATTGTGTTTCCCAATATCCTGCTATAAAAACTTACTTTTAGCAAAGTGCGAGTAAAACAGTAAATGTTCTTCCACAATTGGTGACAAAGTTAACATCTATTGGCTAACGCACTTCCCCTTTTCTTTAACCTTATATGTCTTATAAAGTAGGAATTAGCCTTCCACTAGCTGCTATGTAAACAAATCGGTTGTGGTATATGTATCAATTCACATCCTTGTTGGATCCCACTGGAACATTGGACTCCCATTCTCATTAGCCTTCCACTACCTGCTTGCTCCAAATTTCTGCACCAAAAATGGATCCAAAATCAGGTCAAGTGGTAAACTTATTAAATCTATTTACATACCTAATCAAAGTGGAATCGGAAAACCAAATTAGTGATGTTTCCTTACGATGGTCGGGTTGACAATGGGACTTGGGTCGAAATCCAACCAGATCGAGTCCAAGATCCAGAATGGAGAATTCCTAGTGCCACCAGGAAGCATCTGGCAACTGACAACAATACAACTAACTTTTGTTATTATAACAGCCACACAGTTGTTCCATGATAAACTACTATATATATAAAATTAGTACCTTTTAAACGAACATTTACGCTTGCCTATGCTTTCTAGCCTAATAATTGTATAATTAAGTAAAAGCAACATCGATTTTAATCTCTTATGCTTTCATGTATTAATAATAAGGCATAACTGGTTGGGACATAGTTAACCACGTATTTATGTTATTTAGTATTGTAACAGTGGCCGATAATGAAAATTAATGAGCTAATTAATTTGTTTATGTGGAAACTACTTTTAGTCATTTCATCTTAATAATTATACGTAACCTATATAGTAACTAGTAAAAGTTTACTCTTAATCAGCAGTGCACATATGTTGTTTTTCTTCTTATCCCCATATATTTAGATAAACTTTCAAATGTTCCTGTCAACTTATTTGGAAAAATAAGTGCCTTCACCGTTTATATTAACATAAAACCACAAGGATATACACCTTGCCGTCCCACAGTAATCAAATCACTTTCTTTTGGAACAGGAAAAGCTTAAACATAACTTGTTCATGGTTTCACTTCTCTTCATGAGCACACACTAACCCTTAACTTCATGAGCCGGAGTAGTTGACTAGTGCCAAATTCTTTGGGATTGGATAGGGCAGTGCAGTTAGTCAAGCTAACTCAAGCGAGACTCAATCTTGTTCAGTTATGCTCAATTTGATAACTCAAGTTCATAAAGGAGTCCAGTTCGAGTTACATGAATTTGACTATTTTCTTTAATTTTGCTTTTTTTTTCTAATTTTCAAATTTAAGACAAAGAAATTGAAGGAAAAGTTGGTAAAATAACTTAAATAAGCCAAACCCAAGCCATTATTTGGTCTATTGAGTCAACCTTTTGCTGATCTTGTACAGCTCGAGTCGAGCTCAAGCCACGATTTTGGTCTATCGAGTCAACCTTTTGCTTATTTTATACAGCTTGACTCGAGCTTGAGCCCAGCAACGGCTCCATGTGTGCAGCCAGAGGACTAGTCCTTCTGAGTTGGCCACAGAACTGAATCATTTATTGTAAACGATGTCTCGGCCCATTCGAGCCGATTCAGGCTGATTCTAGTAGCATCAATCATCTGCTAAGTGGGAATAGTTCCACTGTTAATGTTCAACAGGCCCTTCCACTATTTGCAGTGTACTCAACTTCAATTAAAAAAAAATAGAATTTTTTTTTTAAAAAAACTAGAGTTGAAAACTGGCAAAAAGAGCATGATATTGAAAATATGTTTGCCAAGGTAAGACAAAATCTTGTTGATGTAATCTATTGCACCAATTAAGGCATTGAATGTGGAGATAAGAAGACCGTGCTGAAAACGCAAAATCTGAAAATAAGAAAGCGATATCGCATTTCTTTCAAGAGAGTAGGCTTATAACACAACCGTGTGATATGGGCTGGTCGGCAGACAAAAAACACATTAAAAAAAAAAGCATTAAGTGTGTGAAAAATAAGTCAGCCTAATAAAAAGAAAAAAACTGCCATTTCATTTTTGAAAAAAAAATGCAATAGCAAAAAAACGCGTTTTTCTCCATTATTCTCATTTTCCCTTTTTTTTCACTTTACGCATTTTTTCACTCTTTTTTATTGTCAAACTGCTTGTTTCCACTTTCCAATTCTTATTTATTTATCTATTTTTTTAATGTTGCCTTATTAGTTTCTCATTTATTCGACTTTTCTCTGACTTTTAAGTTTTTTTAATTTGTTCTAAACATGTACCATATTTTTCCATTATATTTATGTTTAACTTCGTGAGCCAGAGTAGTCGAGTAGTCAAGCTAACTCAAGCTCAACTCGAACTTGTTCAGTTACGCTTGATTTGAAAACTCAAGTTTATAAGGGAGTCAAGTTCGAGTTATTTTTCCATTATATTTATCTTTAACTTCGTGAGCCAGAGTAGTCGTAGTCAAGCTAACTCAAGCTCAACTCGAACTTGTTCAGTTACGCTTGATTTGAAAACTGAAGTTTATAAGGGAGTCAAGTTCGAGTTACATGAATTTGACTATATTTTATTTAATTTTGCTTTTTTTTTTAATTTTAAAATTTAAAAAAAAGAAATTGAAGGAAAAGTTGGTAAAGGAACTTAAACAAGCCAAACTCGAGCCACGATTTTGGTCTATCAAGTCAACCTTTTGCTGATCTTATACAGCTCGGTTCGATATTGAAATTATGTTTGCCAAGGTAAGACAAAATCTTGTTGATGTAATTTATTGCACCAATTAAGGCATTCGATGAGGAGATAAGAAGATCGTGCCGAAAATGCAAAGTCTGGAATTAAGAAAGAGATATTGCATTCTATTGAAGAGAGTAGGCTCAGTCTTCCATCGATTTTAAATTTTCTGGCTTAAAATCCATGGCTCATTCTTGAAATACAGTGTACTCAACACGATTCCATCCTTGCTTCATTTATGTTAAATGCTGGTTAAAACTAAACTCAACATGCGATCATATGGATCCCCATGTTTGCACTAACATAGTAGTTGCACATGTTTTATTACTAGTGTGAATGGCCACTTATATGGGTTCTGATAAATGACAAATACAATTATGTAGAAGGTTTTCCCATAGTAAAAAAAAAACACATTTTCATTGGAAAACAAAGCAGTAGATGTGTGAAAAACAAGTCAGCCCAATAAAATGACAAAAACTGGCGTTTCTTTTTAAAAAAATTGCCAATATATTTTAAATAACAAGATATGTATTATTAATAAAATAAAAATTAATATTTAAAAGTTATGAGAACGGATCGGGCCCCTTCGGGCTGACTCGGGCCGGCCCGATAACCATGTCTAGTTCTAAATCATAATCTTGTATTCTTTTTTAGATGTATATATGATAATACAACAAGAGAAAGGCAGGATTGGATGTTCAATTGATCTTAAGTCCATTAATTTCCAGGCCTCTTGCCCAAAATCAATTAGTGCAATTGTGTCATAGATGAGCATTAGCCAATTATATTGTGCTTGATAATCATGTCCAATATTGTTGAGTGGTCGAATTAGAATTTGGGATGGCCGGAAAGGTGTCAGCCAAAGTCGATGTCTACAGCTACAGAATTTTGCTCTTTGAGATGTTTACAGGAAGAAAGCCTACTGATGAACAGTTTGATGGGGATTTTAGATTGAGGCAATGGGTGACTGAAGCATTTCTTGTTGCAATTTCAGATGTCATTGACAGCCATCTTTTGAATGAAAGCAATACTACTCCAACTGAAAAATCAGCTGCTATGAATGAGCTGCTGGTAATGATAATGGTGATAGGCTTGTCATGTTCAAATGTCTCTCCAAATGAGAGAATGGACATGAACGAAGTGGTTGTAGGGCTGAGAAGGATACGACATAAGACAAAAATGATAGAAGGATAACTCAAAATATATCCATAGATGCAATGAGATTTAATTCTGGGGTACGACCAGCCATTGGCTAAAATAGTTGGAGGTGGAAATGTAGTTTGATTGCTTTCATGAAAGCTCTCACTTGCATTGCTCAATTACAGTCGCGTAAAGGATTTAATAAAGATATGCTTAATATGCTTGGGTGTTCTATTCCTAAGGCATTTGAGTGACTAATCTTGTAGAATAACTCACATTTCCAGTGCAAGTTACGTGAAAGAGGCTTGGAACTTAGTCCATTTTTGCAGTTTGTTCTTTGTTCTAAGTAAGGACACCACTATACCCATAGTTCACATAAATCCTTCCAATTTTCTAAATTTGATGTACTATATCCTCAGCACAATTTCTCAAACCTACCAAAAAAATGCACAACAGGAAGAAAGAATGAAAATGAACAATTCCAGTAAATTTTGGACTGAAGTCCAATTTTATCAAAAGAAAAGCCCTTGAATGAGGAGGATGACAATTATATGTTGTGAGCAACATTGTGTTATTGGAGCATGTTATATGTAATGGCCCTCTAAAAAGGACCATGTGTTATGGACTAAAAATGACCAAAAAACCAAAATGACCCTGTTAGTTAAATAGAAGACCCCTCCCACTATAAGCAAAAGTGAAACTTGGAAAATCTTCATTCTATTTCCTAGGAATCGAATCCACCAATGCTGAAAGGAAGCTTGGTGTTATCTCAAAGAAAGTAATATCTTTAATCTTTTCAAGCATACAAAAATGCATGAATGTTGCTCACAATTCAAAGCTTATGTTGAAGTATTGTGGAAGCATTGCAATATGTGTACCTCACTCAGCCTGATACTGCCTTGTGTGCAAATAAGGTTGTGTGCATCCCAAAATTTGTTTATGTTTTGTTTTTGAAGTGTATTAAAAATTATTTTTATTTTCAAAAGAGGAAAAAAGGGACTAGCCTGTTTGTACGAGGCTTGGTCATTCCTGACGTGTTGATCATGATGCATTTTATATTCGCCCAAACATTATCTTCAACCTATATATGGTGTGGTACTTGATAAAGAAGTTAAAACTTTATCAAGCAAGGGAAGGAAAATATTTCATAAACCTTTATCAAAACAGTTAGAGAGAATGAGATAAAGATTTTTAAGAGAGACAAAATATAGACAAAAAGTAATAATAAAAGAGCAAGAAATTTTAAGAGAAAATTAAGAAAGAGAGAAATAAAGATTTATAAGAGAGTGCAAAGAAATAAAGAGAAAAACTAATATAAGAGCAAGAGATTTTAGGAGAAAAATGTATGTGTGTGTGTGTGTGTGAGAGAGAGAGAGAGAGATGTAAATATTTTTAAGGGAGAGAAGAAATAGAGAAAGGAAAATTAGTAAAATAGAGATTTTAAAGAACAGTCAAGTGATATAAAGATTCTTAGGGAAAAAAAGATAAATTGAGAAAGAGCAAAGAAAACAAGGAAAAAAATGGATCTAATAACAAGTTATTTTAAACCCTCTTTTATTTTTATATAGAAATTAAGACTTAGGAGGTAATTTTGAAAATTTCAACTTCAATATTTTATGTAGCTGACAGAGGAACTTGGACTCATGAGAGACCCTATGGTAAGTCTCTATATCCTCCTTAGGGAGGACTTATTATTGAAATCCCTTTAAAAATAAGGTATATATATATAGAGAGAGAGAGAAAGAGAGACAAAGTTGAAAATATTTCATTTATTATTGCAAAAAAGTATGTCTCTCCCACCATTGGGTGTGGGAGTGAGACTAACTTAAAAAAAAAAAAAACTATCAATAAAGAATGCTCCTCATGTTCTTAAATTCTTAAATCTCGTGGGAATAGACTCTTTTAAATGTGGATGACTCTTTGAAGGCCACTAATAGGACGGCCAATAGGTTTTTTATCAAGGCAATGAGGATCTAAATGATGTCAAAACTAATCATATAGATAATACGAAATTGCATTTTAACATCATCTATATATTCATAGTGTTTTTTCCTGTGTTAGACAAGCCGCAACTTCAAAATTCAACTTGCCTATTTTGAAGGCATACATTCAATGGAAGGTTAAAAGGACACATATCGTGCCTATTTGAATTTATCAAACAAACAAGACTTGGCTTCACCTTACTCATACTTCCTGTGCACTCAAATGTGGCTCCTGGCTTTGAGGAGGAAATTTCAAGAGCTGACCATGGAGAGATGATGAAGGGAAGATGAAGAGAAAATGAGATTACATACCTCGAGATGGTATAGTTTAAGAAGAGCAAAGTCCTTTACTTTAATCAAATAATGAAGCTTCCAAAATGAAAACTCTAACGTGTTGAAGAAGCTTTCCAAGGGTCTCCACGTACCACCCTTTCTACTCATTGAAGACAAAGGTTGGAAAAGAAGGAGAATCCCAAGTTTTAAGATGAAGAACTTTTCAAAGAGAGAGAGAAGAATAGATGAAGGAAGAAAGATAAAAAGGACTTCATAGCTCTTAGTTTGAGGGGCCAAGCAATTCCCCAAAGGTTAGTCATACCCAAGGATGAAGCTGTGGGGGTATTTATAAAATGAAATAGAGCCAAAATTCAACGTTTGAAAGTTTTTCAATTCCTCCATATTTCTTATGAATTTTTTAGTTTTTGAATTATTTTTATTTTTATTTTGTTCTTAAGTTTGACTTGTAGAGATTGGCTCTTAGCCCTGCAAACACCATTTGGAGGGGGTTGACAGGGTTAAAGTCTACCCAAGAATAGCAAAACCTCTTTCCTCGAATCAATTTTTTACCAACAAAAGAGATTGTCAAGGTAGCAGACCCTATTCTGAGTGCACACTCAACGATAGCATTCAATAGCAGAGGGTGCCCTTTGAGCCCCCTGCCATCCCCAGGTAGGTCCACCCTAAAAAACCAAAAAGTTTAACAACAAAAATATGTAATACTTTTAAGAGGTAAAATATTCCTTTTACAAAACGGTCCCGCTCTATTTTTATGATCCCAGGCTTGTTTTCTATACGGATCCAATTTTCTTGAATCAGAAGGGCCCGGATCGATGTCGAAGGTTGGATAATGAATTAGGTGGTTGTTTAGGCTTGAAATATGGATTGTACATCCAGATTTGGATTTTACGAAGCTGAGTCGAATTGAAAAGTGAGGGGGAGCTTGCGAATGATGTTGGGAATTGATTCTCGTGCTCGATTTCAAACATTTGAGCCTAAAATATTTTTTTTCTAGATTTTTGGTATTTTAATCTAATCTAGACCTGTGGACGATTTTCTGAATCTATTTTCCTATTTTGGTCCTCATTTTGATTCTCGAGACTATATGAGTTTTTGACCTTCGTTTTGGATTGAGGGCAGGATTTTGGATCTGGGGTTTGGATTTCGATATGGATCTTGATTTAAGTTATATTTTGGATCTAAAACTTTGAATTTGGATCTGAATTTGGATATAAGGCATAGTTTTAGATTTAGAGCTCAGTTTTAGATCCAGATTAGGATCTAGGGATCTATTTTTTATCTAAAGTTGGTATTTGGATCCAGATCTGGATTTAAGGCTTGATTTTTGGATCTTGACTTGGGATTTTGGATTGGGTTTAGATCTAGATTGCATGAATTTCACCCAAGATTGAGGTTGGGCTTCGGTTCATAGTTTAGATTTAAATACAGATGAGTTCCAACATATAGTAAAAAACCAAATTAGAGGTTAATTGGATAAGAACTGTGATAAATTGAAGTATTTGAGACCCAAAATCGTTGAAAATAATTGTGAAAGCTTCTAGATATATATTATCCTTGAAAATTTGGGGGTAATTACAAGGTTCAGCCAATTTATTAGGATCATGTAGAATTTGATGGGGACCTGTCAAGAGAATATTAAGATTCTTAAAAGCTACCATTCATAATGGTCTAATCTTCAAAGCTCAAACCATCCAAGAACAAAGAAATTCATATAAATATAGCGATGCAGACAGAGCCGAATGCCCAAACGATCAATCGATGGTCAAAATTTATGCACCTTGTTGGGACTGAATCTTGTTGCAACAAGTTCAAAGAAACAGCAAGTTGTTTCTCAGTCTAGCAAAGAGGCCGACCGAATGTCATGCAGTGCCAACATAATAGACGCTGCAACATGGTAGACATATTTCTAGTTGACCTTGGAACAAGAACAAATCCACCATCCATATGAGTGCAACTTATTTAGCAGCCATTCCAACTTTTTCATAATAGAAGCCAGCACATTGAAGTGGATGTTCATTTTGTTAGGGACAAAGTTGCTCAAGGCACTATTGTTGTGAGACGACATCATCCGAAGAGCATATTGCAGCTGTGCTTACAAAAATCATTAAGCTCTCATGGCTATCATATTAATCGAAGCAAGCTTAACATAGGAGCATCCTTATGCAGGGGTAAAGTCAAGCTACCATTCATAATGGTCTAATCTTCAAAGCTTAACATAGGAGCATCCTTATGCAGGGCTCGCATGGGCCCTAGCCCCACCTAAAAAAAATTACATGTAAATTTTAATAAATTTGACTTATTCTATATAAAAATTTTAAAAAATAATATTTTAACCCTAGTCAAAATTTAGAAACTTTAATTTAGCCAGTCTCATGAAAAATTTCTAGTTCTGCCTCTGCCTTTATGTGTCCAGCACCTAAGGGTTTAGTACCACTTTCGCAGACAAGAATACCAAAGTCGGATGGATGGACATTTTTGCCAATTGTTAAAAAGACATGTCATTTATAGTCTTTTTACTTTTTTCATTTTTATTTTTGTTTTTGCAAAAAGTTTTTTTCATTGAAAATTAAGAGTATTTTAGTTATCAAACATACTTGGGCACGAAAATTCATGCCAGGTTTGTTATTTGAGGCTTTCCTTTTCAGTTTAGATGGTCTTATTTGTTCACTGCATGAACTATTGCAGCATTTCTTGGACAACCCACGGCAAGATGTATCATCTTCAGAGAAACAGGCTGAGGCCCAATGTGGTTGCAGTGACACACGAGCTGTTCAATTAATCCATAGCCAGGACACCGCCTCAGTCTTGCCCCTTAGCTGTCGTTCAGCTAGTGGAAGAGGCAAAACCAGCTTTAATTCCTAACCACAATTATGGATATTCGATGAGTGGAGCCAACTCTGGTTCACTCTTGACCTCTCTTAGTTAAACTCAGATCGAGCTCAACTCATCTAATAAACGAGTCGTGTTTGTGTTAAAGTTAAGTAAACGAGGAGAGTTCGAGCTTGGCAAGCTCAACTTACGTAAACTTGAGTAAGATCAATAAGAAAACAAGCAAAAGATTGTTTAGAATATCATCACAACAACAAACAGCTACATCGGTTTTCACCCTTCCTAGCAAGTTCCAAGTCTCAAATTCTAATCTGGCTGTTTCTACTCTTGTTCAAATTGATTTTTTTTTTTTTAATAATGATCCTGCTAAGCTCGAGCAAAATCTTGGCTTGAGTTTAGCATCAGCAATTTGAGTTTGAGCTGGTCCACTCACACTTGCCTTGAGAGTTCCAGGTTCGATCTTGGCTTTTGAGATAAGAACAAATTCGAGCTGGCTCACCTTGGCTCGAACCTGCCATTCCTAGCCACAATGTTCCTCCATTTCTGATTTACATTAAGTGATTTAGAAACTGACTGCCTACTAACTCCCACCTGATCAAGCCATTGCACCAACCCCCTCAAGAACAGGTTGGATCCATTGGATGCAGAAATAATGACTATAAATTTCAAATCAATTTATGTTGTGCTTTAGACAATTCTCTTTTTCCCAGTCCTCCGCCCTCTGTTGGTGGGTTCTCTACCCAAATCCCTATAGAGTTTGTCATGCTTTCTCTCGTAGCAATAGTATAACCTCATGGCTTCTTTTTCTGCAAGATGAGGATAGCAGGAGGAATGAATTGGTCTTCATCAATCTCTTGTCACTTGAAGAATATTTAAGAACTTAGCAACTTAACCTTCTTGACTTTATCCATCTGACCCGGCCATTAATATGCCAACATACTTTCAGAAAACTCCATTCAATCTGGGAAGATTGAGGTGAATATATTTCTAACCTCTTTGTTTCAAACTTAGGTCCTTGCATTGGTTTTATATATAGTTGTAGAGTTATTTGCATTTGACATCATGCCTCTCAACTCTCAAGCTTTCCTTTAATAACCTTTTTTACCTCATCTATATGACTGGCCCATTAACATGCCCCAAAGATTAAGGCAGATTCACAAAATACTAGAACTATTGTTACATTAACTTGCTCCAATCTTTGGGGTAGATTCATCTAAAGTGTCCCTACTGCCAAATGACCCCTAAAAGTTCCTTTAAGTCATATATGTAAACTTTTAACTCAATTGTCTAAATGATTAATTTCTCTATGACTTCACATTTTCTTGATTTTTTTTTTGGTAGTTTAGAGGCATGACTTAGTTTGACCAACATATGCATGTTTATATATATGTTTGTGTGTGTGTGTGTTGTGAGAGACGGAGAGAGATAAAAGAACAATCACATGAACCTCGTTTACATTCACGTTTTGGCACATGCAATAATTGCAACCAGTCTTTGATTCCAACTTGGAGTAAAATTTCTGAAATTCAGTTGCATCCTAAGCATAATATCTCTATCAATATTCCTATTAGAATCGGCCGAAAGGTCAATTTGAGTCAAATCAGTGGCAAACCAATTCAAACCGATTCAAGTGTGTCACATGTTAATTTTTTATTTTTGTAAAAATAGCGTAAGAATCTTCTACTTTTTATTGTTTTCTATTAAACATTTTAAGCTGATTCGTATCTGATTCAGCCGAATTCATGCACAATTAATAATAAATTGATTCAATTAATAAACTGATTTCTGCAACAGTTTTTTGGATTATAACGAGATAATCCTTGTCAAGGGATGGAGCGGGGGTTCGCAGGCAGCCCCGTCTCTATTTTTTGTGTTGGAAAAGGGAGGGCACTAATATGCATGTTGAAATATAACGGAGAATCAACCCAAGACACTAAAAGCAGTGGCGGAGCCTAAAAAATTGGTTGGAGGGGTGCTCTAAAAAAAGCTCATATCTGGTGGGGCACTTGTATATATTTATATATATGGATATATATATACAAGAATAAATGTTTAAAGATCATGTATCAAAATCATTCCAAGAAATGTCTCTTAGAAAGAAAACACAACTACAAAATTCTACCAGGCATAAATCCCAGCTTAAGTCCTCACTTAATTATTTTCACGAAATTATAGCCTCATTTAGGTCATTTTTAACAAGATATATAATCTCAAACTATAAAAAGTACAGTGATGCATTGCTGGGGAAAAATTAGATACATCACAAAGAATAAAGATCAAACGCTTGAGAAAACCTTCCATCTCTGTTAAACCGAAGCTTCCTCCTTAGCCAAGAGGAGGGTGAGCCAAGGTAGGGCCCACATAAGCTTTGGCCTCACCTAAAAAAAAATTAAAAAAAATTTACATGTAAATTTTAGAAAATTTCACTTGTTTTATATAAAAATTTTGAAAAATGATATTTCGGCCCCTTCTCCCGAAATTCCATCTCGACTTGCTCATCGAGCTCTGAGATCTCTGGACATACCAAAATTCCCTTTGCCGCGATTAGAAAGTAGAAGTGTCAAGATTAACCTAAATCTTTCTTGTTTTTTGTAACTGTATCTAGGTGTGGTGTTAGGAATTTTTCATTGCAAGTGTGGAACTGTAGTTTCAAAATTTTAACCGGGGCTGAAATACAATTTTCATATTTTTTTATATTGGTTAATTTAAAATTTTTAATATTTGCATATAAAATTTTGATTTTTTTTTATTTTCTAAGCAAGAACACTTAATAGAGGGTATATTGATCAACACGGGAGGTGGCCATCGCATGCATTGTTGTAAGGCATATCGTTCATACCAAAGTAAAACAGTCCGAGATCCAAGATCCACAATAAGCGAAACAAAGGGGACGAAGGGGATTACTATCATTGTTGTAAGGCATTGTTCCAAGTTCCAACTCCACATATGGTTCCACGGGACCAGAGGTGCTGTGTTTGTCTATGATTCTCTTTTTCTTTGTTCGTTTGTACCGACAAACCTTTCATGTGACTCGGAGAGTTGTCCTGTGAGCGACAAGAAAAACATCGGTGAACCGCCATTCCCAATTGGAGAGACCCATTGAGCGAACTAGATCTCTTGGTTGGCATCTATAAAATGCAATCTCTCTCTCTCTCTCTTTTCCTCTCTCTCTCCCTCTCTCTCTATCTCCCCATATATATATATATATATATATATATAAAATCTCTCCCTTTATATCTATATGTACTCTCTCTCTATCTCTATTGCATCTCTTTAGATTTATATAAACTCAAAAGAAGCGAACACCCAATCTCAAATTGTGTCTAATTACTGAACTGAAGATGAAAGCATGTTCCTCTTGTATACTCAAAACGCAAAAAATGTACACTTTGTAAATGTTCCCTTTACGCTAGAGAAAAAGATAATAATAAAAAAAAAGCAGTGGAAAAGAACACTAGTGTCATAACGTTAGGAGGTAAGCAGACAGCAGGCAGCAGGGCCAGAGCCATGCGGTACCAAGAATCCGATCCGAGACTCGACCCACTCGAGCTCACCGCCGAGCCATCACGAGACAATGACTCAGTGAGGTTAGCAGAGATGCACCCATTGGCTTCCACCCTGACCATGCCGGTGCCGACCATCTCCGAGCCGAGACACAGGCCTTCGTTTCCGGTGAGCTTGAGCTTGGGGCCCAACCACTCCACTACCTCCTTCCGGAATGCTACCTGCCCGCTGAGCTGGTTGTAGCTGAGGTCAAGGTCGTGAATGAAGGGGATCCCACCGAGCCCAGATGGTATGGCCCCAGTGAGCCCATTGTGGTCTAGCGACAGGTAGGTCAGGTTGCGTAGGTAAGGCATGGAAGCCGGAATGGTGCCCACGAGGCCAGCGTAGGCCAAGTCGGGGCCGACCAACCCCATCATCTGGGTCCAGACATCTGGAAGGGTCCCTCCCGGGAGGTTCCCCCCCCAAGTGGAGGTCCTGCAGACCCTGCATTTGTCAGGGGAAGTCTGCCATTGATGCTGTTGTTGCTGAGGACCAACATTTCCATGCCCTTTAGAAAGGACTATCAGTGCATATATCTTGGACGATTACTCTTTGAATAATTCAAGCTCAAAACTTACTGCTTTTTGTAATTAATCCAGTGAAAAAAGTACTGGAATGAATGAATGCAAGCTCAGATGAACAGTTGACGTCTAAAGTATTAGAGCATGATATAAGGCAATGCCATTAATTTTTGTGCACCGGCAGTTTATGGCTGTGCTGGAGATGCCATTTGTACGGACATCCTTGCCATCTTTTCAACAAAAAAATGGTTGACTCTTTTTTGTTTGTTTTACATACTTTTTCTTGAATCAAGAGTAAAATAGAAAGGGTATGAGTCTTTTGCTATAAACTTGAGGCAGTGTCTGAAGTCTTATTAGTTGCAGGAGCTTTGAGGTCACATCCTTAGGATATTATGTCCATTTTTCAGGCTCTTATATGGGAGGTCAAGTTAGCCTACCTGGTTCTCGCACTTTATCTTTTTTCTTGGTGCAGTTGATAAGAGTTTCAGGTAAGTCACATTGGTACTTTAGTAAGGTCCTTGTATTTATGTCGCTCTACTTAAAGTGGGTACTTGAACTCAGTTAGGGTGGTGATCTTTGTGTTTACTAGTTGTTTTTTCATGGGGCAAACAAAAAGATCATTTATCTTATACTATGTGTATTGTACATGTATAATATATGTATGCCAGCTTTCAGAAGCCTGATTCTTGGATTGCACTTTGCACCCTGCTTGGTTTCTCATGCAACTCTTCTGAATGATCACTGTAGCATGGAGGGACTTTTGTTAGTTGTTTTCTCTCTCTCTGTTTGTGTGTGAGTATAAATATATATATATATATATATATATATATATATATATATATATGTATATATACATAGGTATATATAAAAATATATATATATATATAATTTTTTTTCCCTAGCAATCACATGTAAGGATCAGTATTTCTAGGTCTTGTGGTTGTCTTTTGGTGGGTGTTGGGTGGTGGCTTCTCTTCATTGCGATGGCTGTTGTTGGTAAATGAGCAAAACGTTGAGCAATGTCTTGGTTAAAGGCAAGCAGTTTAATGTTCTTGCTAGAAATTAATGTTGAAAAAAAAACTATAAAGAGATTGTTCTTATTATCAAATAGTAGACAAAACAGACATCACAAACATAAAAGACTGTACAAGATTCAAATATTGGATGGAACATACAAAATGGACAGAGCATAAATCAAACAGAACAAACATGACAGACAAGACAAATAATAAGAAGAAAAGGAACTTGATGTTCTGTTCCTGAAGCCATCAAATAGTGGGCAAAAAACACCAGTAACGGGACGGAAGTGTGGTAGACAGGATGTCCAGTCCGTTCTGTGGAGTGAAACAGTTATCAAACAACCTCTTAAAATGCACACATAGGCACACTTACTAGCTAAATATGCAAGAAAGAAGCCAATTTGTAGCTATTGGCATTTCTTACATATGGAACTGAATCCCCACCTCCCCCATTTAGTTGAAGTAACTTCAATATATGATGCCATGAACACTTCTTGGAAAGCCTTAGAGACCAACCTTAAAAGAATGACAATTCAGCATGACTTAGCAGTTTATGACTGATTCAACGGATTTAATTAAAAAAATTTGTTGAATTTTGGAGGCTCTTGAATCAGCAATTGCATTTGATTCGAATCAGCTGATTCAGGCCGATTCAAGTGGACAGTATCAAGATGGTTAGGGAAAATGACAATGGTTGACGTGAAGGAGACATGTCTAGTGGTTCTGGTGGGAAACTAGTTAGGTGCATAGTGTGCACAGGGGTGTATAATGATCAAAATACTCTTAAAAGGAGTGAAACTGGTTTCATGCAGACCTCTATGCATGCACAGGAGTGTGTAATGACCAAACTATCACTAATAAAATAAAAAAGTGAACGTCTTAAAAAGGATAAAAAGGAGATTATAAAAAAGTAAAAAGACTAAAAAGTAATTTCATTATAAAAAATTTCTAAAATACCCCCACCCTCTCTCTTTTGTGGGATTGCATATTTGTTGCATGTACAAAGTAGTGAAAAAAAAGTTAAAAATTTTTTATAATAAATGTACTTTTTAGTATTTTTACAAGGATAAAAGAGAAATGAAAAAGTTAAAAAGTGTAAAAAGTCGATTTCTTTATTAAAAAAATTCCTAAAATACCTCAACCCTACATTTGTTGGTGAGGCTGGATGGAAGGGAGAGGGCAAGGATGTGAGAGAGAGAGGGAGAGGGAGAGAGAGAGAGCAATCAAAGGGGCGATGTTTGTCACTCTCCCTCTCTTCTCGACGCTCTGCTTGTTATTTCCAGTGTTTCAGACTTAAACGGTAGCAATCTATTGATTTTTTGTCCATTCTCTCAACATTGGGAGCCGGAAAATGTGTCATGAAAAATTTACAAGACCAAATCAAACAAAAGAGAGAAGACAATGAAATGCAAAAGATTCATATTTAACCAAAAAAAAAAAGTTACAATCTGTCACCCATTTTAAAAACCACACACATTTCAGATAATAAACCCCAATATGTGCTAATTATTAACTTTTCACCGAGATGGTTGAGTGCAGGACATCCGAAAATCCCCAACATGCTTTGAGAGACAGGATATGTTCCTTTGCATCTGTCGGACATGTTCTTCCTGTTAGACCTGGACACCTCCAATGGCTTGAGAGCAGACATGTCAACTACTTGTTGGAGGCTGCCACAGTTTTTCACCTTCAATGACTTGAAAGCAGCATGTCAGATAATTGCTGAAGCCCGCTACAATCTTTCACCTCAAACGACTCCAAGGCAGGCATGTTAGCGATAGTCTTCAGTCTATTAAATTCAGACCTTTTAAATTAGTCATAAACAGCATTTTAAACAAAATATGGACCTCCTAATGTGTTTTAAATACTAATTTAATGTAAATCGTGTTTTAGGTGAAGTTATTTTTGCAAAGAAAGAAAAGATCTTTCTACACTCAAAATTTTGATGTTATAAGAGCCATTTATATTTTATTACTAAAAATTATTATCAAAACAAAAAAAAAAAGCGTTAGCTGACGTTTTTCTCTGCCGTGACAAATCAACCATGGCAGTTTAGAAATGTCACTTTAAGCTGCAGTTAAAAAATAAATAAATCAACGTCATGCAAATATTTCCCATGGCACATTATGTTTGCTGTAAAAGGCATGTATTGTGGAAAATGCAAATAAAAAGGGAATCACCCACTCTACTGTCAATAGTGTTCTATGGTGCACTTTTTTTTTTCCACCAAAATGCTTTCTAAAGATCTGTATTATTGTAGCACCTCTAGCTATGAGTCAAAGAGGGCTTTATTTATTTATTCATTTTTTCTTTCTTTCTATTTTTTTTTTAAGGCAAGGGGTCAGCCGGGTGGTTTTTTTTTTTAAGCTTGGGCATTGGGTCAGGCCACCGGTGGGTACTCGGTACACAGGCCGACTCAGGCCCGGGCCCGGGCTTGGAAAAAAGGGCACCGGGCCAGACAGAAATATTATGGGCTGGCCCGACTGGGTCCAATAAGCTTGGGTGGGCCCGATAACAGATTTCTAATATATATATTATATATAATCATATTATTTTATTATGATTTTAAATATTTATATATTATTCTTAAAAAATATATATTTTATTAATTTAATCGGGCCAGGCTCAGTCCCGGGTTTTGGGCTGGCCCGAGCCCGATTTCTTGTTTGGCCAGGCCGGCCTGATACCCGGGCTTAGGTTTTTTTTTTCCTTTTTTTGTACCTGAAGAACAGTTTGATCATTTCGTTTAACACAACACCTAGAAAATTAATGTAGGGTCCATAAAGCAGATGTATATGGTGGAGGAGAAGAGGTCCATAAAGTATTGGTATATACTTTGGAAATGATCTGAAATAGCTATGGAATGTGACAAGTATGGCAGGGCATCAGCCTGTTGTCGGCTGGACCCAAAAAAATTGTATATATATATATATATGTATTACAGTCAAATCAGGTCAGGTTACATAGTGTTATCACCCCGAATTTTTCAAAAAATACTGTATTTGGATTTAATCCTAGGTCCAAAACAAATTTGTAGCTATTCAATATAAAATGAATTTTTAAACCCAAGTTCATATCCAAATCAAGCACTTCAAACCCATAATTCAAACCGCGTTTCGCGCACGCACGGACCTTCCCTTTGTTTTAAGGTCTCATTGCCACGCCAAAACATGTTTTTAAACCCAAGTAGCATAGTCGAACGAGTCGACAGCCGATTAAACCAAAATCGGATTTGGTGCGAGTTCGGAGTTGCTCAAAATGGAATCGACCACCCATTTGTAACAAAAAAAAAAACCTTTTTAATGACAAAATAATAATTTTATTTTATAAAAAGTCCTTTTTTACTTTATATCAGTTTATTAAATTTAAATTTAATTTAAAAAAATTGACTTTTTGAGCATCCCGCAACGCGCAGTCGCACAACGCATAGTCGTGCGTCGCGCATTGCACTAGCGTGGTGCGCAACGCGCGACGTGCTGTCGCATGTGACAGCGAGCTTGCGTGACCACGTGCTTGGGTGACCACACAGCACGTGCGGCAGTGCGACATTCGTGGGCATGCGTGTTGCTGCACGCGTGTGCTGCCAAGGTGCTTAGCCACCATTTTTTCTTGAAAAATTGACCTTTGGAGGGCGATTTTGAGCGTTTTAAGTGGGCATTAGCGCTCCCTACACCTCAAAAATGAATTTTCAGGCATAATAGCCAATCATACTTAAGCAAAACCTATTCAAAATTATTTGAAAATGTTATAAAAATCGAAAAAAATTGAAATTGGAGTTTTGGCTCCACAACTCTCTATAAATACGCCCATTTTCACTCTCTCGGGCAAGGAGCTAGCCCTTGGAGAAACTCTACTGCATTTGAAGACTTAGAGTTCTCTCAAGCTCTCTTCCTCCATTTTCCCTCTTCTTCTCCTCAATCTTCTTCTTCTTCTCCAACTTGGAGCAAAATACAATAACTTCAACGGAGCACGAAGATCTCTTGGAGGCCTCTTCTTCATCACCTTGGAGCTCTATTCAAGGCGAGTCTAAGATCAATCCAAGCAAGGGTGATCATTTTCTTTTCAAATCATTCTCATAAGAGGTATGTAACCAACATCTCATTTCATTCTTTCTATTTTCTTCCCTTCTTCATCTCCCCATGGCCATACAAGGTAGCTTTAAAATATGTTAGAGTCAAGAGGCTATCCTTGAGTGCACCAGGAGCATGAGAAGGCGAAGTGACATTCCATTTTATGATTCAATTATGCTATCTCTTTTCTTGAATATAATCTTGTTTTGCTTCTCTCATTTTCCCTTCCTCTTCATCTCCTCACAGCCATATGAGATAGCACTCCATCTCTATTTTAAAGTCAAGAGACTATGCTTGAGTGCATCGGAAGCATGAGAAGAGGAGATGATATTTCATTTTATGATTGCATCATGTTCTATCTCTTCTTGAATGTAGCTTTGTTTTGGTTCCTTATTTTCTCTCCTGCTCATCTCCCCATGGCCATATGATATGGTTCTCAATCTCTATCTTAGAGTCAAGAGACTATGCTCGAGTGCACCGGGAGTATGAGAAGATGAGATGATCTTTCATTTTATGGTTGAATCATACTTTTTCTCTTTTCTTAAATATTGCTTTCATTTTATCCATGCATAGTTGTTTGATTTTTCATTTATATATGAATGCACCGTGAAAATGAGAGTATGATTTGGGATTTCCTCCTTATTCTATGTGAAATTTTGAGGTTGGGACTTGTCCAACCCGGGGAGAACCCTCACGAATATGTACATGCTAAAAATGCATCTTCATGTTAATACATTTAGTTTCCTTCTATCACCGAATTAGGAACCTCAATAAGTGCCTTGTTATGTTGCTTATTTTTCTTCCATACCCAACTGTGGAAGAAATATATCTCTTGCAACAAGCCAAATAATAACATTCTATAGTTATATATAAATCATATTTTAAAAAATATTTTCAAAAGCAAATACCCTCTCTAATGTGGCTTTGGAGACTTGGCTTAGGTTCTTACATGAGCCCAAGCTCCCTTCCAGCCTACATCAAACTTGAAGTCGGTTGTTTTAAGTCATTTCTTCATTTCTAATCTCATGAAGACAGATATGTATATACATGTTATATACATATATGTTCATATGATGATTCCTTCATCTGTCTCTCTCTATGTTTCCACATTTTAATTTACAAATTTTCATCTACATATGAATGCATATATACATGTGTTCTATTTTCTGACTCTAGAACCTTTTGTTTGTCTCTTCAAGTTAAATGTCTTCTCCTACAAATTTCTTATCTAAATATATATATATATATATATATATTTCTCTTTTTCTTTCCCTCTTTATTTAAGTTAGGATTTTATTTTCAAAAGCTTATACAAATATGTATACATACATATAGAAAATATATATCTCCTCCTATTTCAAAATCTTCCATCTAGTAATCTTTGAAGTTTTTTTCTCTCCCTCTCTTTCTTTTTATAAAGAATATTGCATCTCTTTCATTCCTTTAAATATTTTCTCATGACCAAAACTCAAATAATGACCCAATATTGGTTTCATGCTTGATGGTCTACAACCCCAATCCATTTTCAAAATTTTTTTATTCTTATATATGATAATTATCAAAAAGAAAACTTAGATGAATATTATGGTAAGAATGAATGATTTTCTTTTTCAATCATATAGGATCAATACATTCATGCATTCACACTCACTTAATACCACTTATGATCACAATCACCTCCACAAAAGAATTTAAGCAATATGAGATGAAGCTTTAGCTTGGTAGTAACCGAATTAGAGCAAAATCTCAAGCCTACTTAAAGTCTTAAGAGAACACTAAAGTGATTTCAAAATGATTTCCCAAGCCTTCCAAATGATATTTACAAAGATTTCTCAATTCTAGTTTTCTCCAAAATATTTCACAATCTAAAGTAATTCTTCAAGAACCTTTTCGAAAGTTTGAAACATCAAACTTTCAATATTTTTCTACGCCGCATATAGAAAGAGATGTTCAATCCAAAATGACATGCATCAATAATAGACATAGCTCTTGGATTGATTACCCTTGGTAAAGGTGCCGGAAACGGTCGATCCTCGTACGGGTGAGTCCCTTTCTCTCTCAACTCATTTTTCTAGAGCACTCCAAAAACCAAAAACCACCAAAATTTTGGGGATGCAAACACATAGGTTCTTTTCTTTTAATTTCATTACTCTCAAGCCAAGCTTTGCCAAACATGGGTGTTATCACCCCAAATTTTTCGAAACTATTCCATGTAAAATGAAATTTTCAACCCAAGTTTAGATCCAAATCAAACATTTCAAACTCAAAATCCAAAATCGAGTTCAAAACGACAAAATCTGGTGCTATGAGTGTCACTCACGTGCACATACATTCCTTTTATTTTATACTTTGTTGGTGGCTAATTGGACCGAATCTGGATTCAAAACGAGTTTGGAGTCACTCGAAATGATTTCGACCATCCATTTGAAACAAAAAACCAATTTTATACACTTTTTAAATAAATTAAACAAAAAGGAAAGAAAGTTTTATACTCATTTTATTTTATTTTCTATTTTTCATATCATTTTAAAATTATAATTAAAAAAACAAAGGGTTTTGCACGATCGTGGGGTCATGCGATCGCATGTTGTGTGCGACCGTGCGTCAACGCAACGCGCTATCGCACAACAATGTGTGCGTTGCACGATTGTGCGACCGCGCGTGCCATGCGCTACTGCACGCCCTCAAGCGCATTTTTGGATTGGCGTGTGTTGTCAAACCTCATTTTCTTCGGAAATCGACCGTTAGAGGGAAATTTTGAGTGTTTTAAGTGGGCATTACCCTGCTTACACCTCAAAAAGGGATTTACAAGTCTAATGGCCAATCATGCTCATTTTAAACCTATTTCTATTTCAAAATTGTATGAAATTCATATGAAAATGTTATGAAATTCAAACAAATTTGAACTTTGTGTTTTGGCTCCAAAACTCGCTATAAAAACCCCATTTTCCTCCCTCTTGGGCAATGAGCCTACCATGGGAACCTCTTATGCTTCTTCAATTGAAAAGTCCAATTTTTTCTTAGCTCTTTCTTTTCATTTCTCTCTTCTTCTCCAGCCTTGGGAGCAAGCTTCTCCAAGTTCAAATTCTTCAAAGGAGCACAAAGAGATCTCTTGATGGTTCATCATCTTGGAGCTTCATCTTAGGCGACTCCAAGATCATTCAAAGAGAGGGCTCATTTATAATATCATTCATATTCGAGGTATGTAATCTTCCTCTTATTCTCATTTCCTCTTTTCCTCTTGCCACTTTCCGATGGCCGTGCAAGAAAGCTCAAATGATTTCTTATCAGAAATTGAGAGTAATATCTTCAGTGCACCGGGAGTATGAGCAAGGCGGAGTAAATTCTATTTCTTCATTTTATATCCAAAAATATGTTTGCTATATTATCTTACTCATCCCTTATGCTTGAGATGATGTTCATGCATGATATTCTAATTTTTCCTTAATTAATGAGCAAATGCATCGTCAGAATGAGTGCTTGGTTGGGACTTATTTGTTCTTGTGTTGATTTTTAAGGTTGGGACTTGTCCAAACCAGGAAAGCCCTTCACAAATTTGTACATGTTAAAGTGCATCTTCATGTCATTTTCACACTTAGTTTATTTCTTAATCACCCGATTAGGAACCCCAATGAGTGCTTCGTCATTCCCCATTTCGTGAGTTTTTGATTTTTTTTCATACCCAATGGTGGGAGAAATAAATTTTCTTGTAATAATTGTGGTTTTTATTCACATACAAAAATATTTAGAATCATGTTTTCCAAAATATTTTCAAAACCAAATACCATCTCTAATGCGGCCTTGGAGACTTAACTTAGGTTCTTGCATGAGCCCAAATTCCCCTTCGACCTATATCAAAAATTGGAGTCAGCTATTTTCGAATCATTTCTTGATTTTAATACTCAACAAAACATATGCATATATACATGTTATATATGTATACGTGCACATGAATATCTTTGTCATTCTCTCTTTATGATTTAACAAACTTTCGTATACGTATATATGAATATATATATATATGTGTGTGTGTGTGTGTGTCATCCATTTTCAAATCTCTCTCTCTCTCTTTCTAAAATGATCTTCTCTTCTCTATTTGATTTAAACCTCATTTTTACAAGCTTTCGTATACGTATATATCTACATACATATATATGTATATATATGTATATGAATATGTATCTCTCTTTCTTTTAAATCTTTGATTTTGTGATTTTCAAGGCTTCTTTCTCTCTTTCTTTCTCTATATTTCTCTTGTGATCAAATCTTTCATATTTTCCATTCTTTTCAACATTTTTCTCTCAAGATCTTTTTCATTTGCCGACTTCATCAAGACCAAAACTCAAGTAATGACCCAATATTGGAATCATGCTTGAGGGTCTATAACCCTATTCAAAAACTTTTCTCTTTTCATCAAAAATATTTATTACAAAAATCTTAGATGTATGTGATGGTAGGAATGCCTTTAGATGAATGTTGTGGTAGAAATCAATCATGTAGGATCAATGCATTCATGCATCCACATTCACTTAACATCACAAATGAGCACAATCACATCTCTAAAGGAACTTAAGCAAGATGAGAAGGAGCTCTAACTAGGTAGTAACCGAATTAAAGCAAAATCGCAGGCCTACTTTAAGTCTTAAGGGAACACTAAAGTGACTTCAAAATGATTTCCCAAGCTTTCCAAATGATATTTCCCAATTCTAATTTTCTCCAAAATGTTTCATATTCTCAAATAATTCTTCAAGAATCTTTTGAAAAGTTGAGAGCATCAAACTTTCAACATTTTTCTCAAACACTACACAACATATAGAATGGAAAAGATGTTCAAGTCAAAATGAAATGCATCAAGGATAAGCATAGCCCTTCGTTGATTACCCCTGGTAAAGATGCCGGGAACGGTCGATCCTCATACCGACGGGCTAGTCCCTTTCTCTCATTTTCAAAACAAAACTTCATTTTTCTGGAGCACTCCAAAAATCAAACCAAAATAAAAAATTTTTGGAGATGCGAACAATGGGCTTGGATCTTGATGGCTGGGCCGATCTCAGGCTTGATTATTGATGCCCAACTGCTTATTGGGCTAGGCAGCCCAATATCCAACTCTAGCAAAAAGGCATGCATTGGGTGGCTTCGAAGATGGTTGAAATGATTTTGTTGTTTCATAGATTTAATGACTTGGTGTTAGCCTATTCAAGCATTTCAGTTCACAAAAACTGCATCCCTTGTATTTTTGTCATTGACGTTGCCAACTTGCACACAAGAATCTTGTGGATGGTCAGTAAGCTTTTCCAAGCCTTCAACTATGTAATTCAAATTTCATGATAATTTTCTCACTAGAAAATAATTTTCTCAATCAAAGTATGGTGTACAAAGTTGACATGTCGTTTTAGGTGATATTTGGCAACCTACACGAAGCCTAATTGGTTAAATCGGTATCATTAATGTCATCAAAATCATTTTTGAATCAAATTTGAAAGCTTATGGTTGTGCGAATTGGTTGAATCCAATTGGAACTGAAATTGTTAATGGATCGGATTAATTAAACGATATATTCCCAATATCAAAATCTTTAATGAGAAAATCAATAGGGTATTTAAGAAGCAAATTTTAGATGATGATGATGATGATTATGATGGTAATAATTTAAAATATCAGAAATAGTAACCTAATAATGATACCTGAGTAATAATATTTTAATAACAAAATAGAAAAATATTATCAATTTTTTATATATTCTTATTTATAGGGAAAGTTTTTTGCCCCATTCATGTCTCTTTTGTTTAAAGACTTTTCTTTTTGATGAAAACATAACAGATTAAATATGCCATGAAAACATGCACCATTAGAGTGCATACTTATCAAATATGCATGAAAGAAGCCAAATTTTAGTTGTTCCCCTGCTTACATAGGCAACTAAATTGCCACCTCCCCTATTTAGTGGAACCAGCATCAATAATAATGCCATAAACACTTTTTGGAAAGATTTAGCTCCTGTGTGGCATTTTACTATAGATTAACCTGATTGAACATGAAGAGGCAGATTTATGACCGGCTCAGTAGATTTGATTTAAAAAATCGGTTGAATTTTATGTCTCTTGAATCAGCTCTTGCATTTGAATCAAATCAGCTGATTCTGTCCGATTAGATCAACATGAAGCTCTTTAATTTTATGTTTACAAAATAAGGCAGTAAGGGTTGACGTGTAACAATAAGTGCTGATACAGTTTACGGCGCCAGTATTGACATACGAGGGCCGACACAGTAACATATAGCTTGGAATGCAACATTGAATTTTTTGCCATAAATGAAGTAAATTGCTGAGAAACAGATGACCCAGGAGGGCCTGCTTCCTTATAAAAATTCCGATGCCAAAAGCCTTATGGACATCTTGGTGTGATTTCTTAGAACCTTACACTTTGCAAAAAATTTACAATTTCAATGCTTTCATATATCCGCCTGAATTAAAAAAAAAAACACACTATAAAATGCATGAATTATAAATTATTCGACTATAAGCAGTTTCCATATATTTTTTTCAAACATCTCATATAATTTTGAAGATATGTGGACAGTGCTAGCTAATGCATTTTCTGAAGAGTTAAGAATGTAGGCGCATTTTTCAGATTGTGGGTATCTGTTTTAAATTTGTGAAGATGAATAAATGCATATTAATGGCCTAAATATGAAAAAACAAAACTTTGAAGGTCGCTCAAATAATGATCAATTCCAATTTTTAGTATTTGTACCGATTCAAGACAAAGGACATTGCTTTCTATTTGACCCAAACAGCACCACATTTATCATTTATACATGGTACCTGCTGGTATTCGCATAATTGATACTTGTATTCAATTACAAAAAAAAATAAAATGAAAGAGATGTTCATCATTTTGAGTAAGTTAAAACAGCTAGACAAGACTCACCAGTTCAGTTCAACAACACTTCAATTTACCAGACCCAAATCAAACAAGAGGAAGAGAGAAAGAGAGAAAGAAATAAGAGGCAACGAAATGGAAACACACATATTTAACTAAAAGATTTAATTACAATTTGCCACCGATTTTCAGTAATGTTATCTATATGACTAATCTTTTCCCAAGATGATTTCTTAACGGCTGTGGCAGATGGAGTGCTGGACATGAGAAAATCCACAACTGTTGAAGCTTCGAGAGGCAGGCGATCTGTTGTTGTGCATCGGTGGAAAATGTTGTTTGATTTTGTTGTTGTCGGGGAGTATTATTATTCACATCCACCAGAGACTTCAGATTGGGGAAGTCTTGAAGCCACAGAAATTTCAGTTTCGGGAGGCATTGACAGTGGCCTCCCAAGCTGATGTCCTCAGAGAAACAGTGTAGTTCCAACACCTCCAGTTGAGAGAGACTCCACACCCACTGAGGCACCCATCCCCATTTGACCTCCTCATCAACATTCGTGTTGTCTCTCAATTCCAGAGCCTTGAAGGAGAGTAGAAATGTTGGTACCTCCGATGGCAATGAAGATGGCAGTAGTACTGCTGATTTTGAATCCAACTTCAAGCAAATGAGGTTAGGCATTTGCTCAAGCAATTTCCATCCCAATCTTTCACTTTGGCAATTCTTCAGTGACAGTGTTCGGAGCTGAGTCACTTGACCACCATGCCCCGCCAGCTCCAATAGAGCATAAATCAAGCATTCTGTCTGTACCTTTGGACAAGTTTCAAAACTCGCCTTTCTTAAGCATGGCATAAAAGTAAGTGTTATTTCCCAGTTGGGCAAATTCTTCACATCCAGTTCCTCAAGTGAAGGAAGGTGAGTGGGGAGCTGCTTCAAAATCTTAAGGTAAGACAACTTCAGTCTCTTTAAATCCGGCATGTGATCATCAGATACTTGCTGTAGCCTGCCACATCCCTCTACCTCCACTGACTCCAATGCAGGCACGTTAGCAAGAGTCGTCAACCTTTCACATCGGTACACATGCAACGACTCCAACGCAGGCATGTTAGCAAGAGTCTTCAGCCTTTCGCATCTGGACACAGTCAACGACTCTAATGCTGGCAGGTCACCAACCTTGTTGAGCCCATCACACAGCCAAATCTCCAAGGCCTTCAACGAAAGCATGCTTGGCAATTCACACAATGTTGGGCAGTTTTGGACCTTCAATTCTTCCAATGATTTAATTCCTATCACTGTTGCCAACAATGGGCAACGCTGCAGCTGTAGTGTCTGCATCTCCCCATAATTGGTATCCAAATACCATCCCTATCTCCTTTATAACTATAAATTCCCAACCTCTCTATGCCATATGGAGGTTCCAAAGCCTCCAGCAAACTCCTCTCTTCGGAAGCATTACCCACTCTGTCATCCTCTTGCTCCTCAAAATAAAATTTCACCCCAATTAACTCATGCTTCTCCTTAAGCTGTGCATTTTTTGCATCAATTACTTTCACCCTTCCCCCACCCAAACATTCTATTAACAATTCTCCCTTCAGTTTGTTCAAGTCTTTTAGTTCCCTAATATTGCATCCTCTCGTATTCTCCTTGCCATCGCTTACAATAAATCTATACAAGATCCGTAAATTAGTAAGCTTCCCCAGGCCTTCGGTTATAAATTTCAATTCCTCTATATCTTTCAGCCCAAGATACCTCAAGTTGCTCAGTTCACCTATTTCCTTGGGCAATTCTTCAATTTTACTAACACTTAAATCCAATATTTGCAAGTTACAGAGTTTGCCGATTGAACTGGGCAACCGTTTCACATTAGAATAGCTTAGATGGAGATATTTTAGAAGTGAAAGATCTTCAATTGACTTTGGCAACTCATACATCCTATATCCCCTCAATGACAACACCCTCGACCACTTGAAATTGGTTAAGTGTGCAATATAAACTGAATGCAAGTCTGACTTGGAATCAGAATCAGGATCGCACAACAATGTCCGCACCTTATTTGCTGTTCCTGAGGCATTGTACTTGTGCTCTGCATCATCGATTCCAAGTAATGACAGATGGCAGGTGTGCTCAGTAGCAGAGGCATGGCCATATTCCTTTCCACCAATATATAAGGCAAGGTCATGAAAAATGTCATGCAATTTGAGATCCTTATGTTTAGTTTTCTTCAATCATGCACCGATTTATCAAATCATTAATCCATTAGTTGGCAGTCACTTCCACATCAATCCTCAACCAATCCATGTGCCATCCATTGCATGACCAATCTACCCCTTTGTATGTCATAATACTTTGGATAAATGCAGCAATATACAAAACAACTCTTCAAGTAATCTGGCAAGTCATCGTAGTTCAGTATGACACCAGGAAGAATGCTACTACGTATTTCCCATATCTCACTCTTGTCAATGCTTTCCCAGTCGTCTTTCGTCACCATTTTTGTACGCATTAAGGATCGTACCGTCTGGACAACAAGTGGCAACCCACCACACTTTGCCACTATTTTCTCGCCAATACCTTTCAAATTGTGACCCTCCAATTCATGTTCTTGTATCTTTGCCACACGCAGAAACAAGCTCCAACTTTCATCCAAAGACATTTCTGTCAACTTATACATTTTATCACCAATTCCTTGAGAATCTTCTACCTTTCTACTGGTGATCAAAATCTTGCTCTCCTTTGCACCTCCCATTAGGGTGTCCGCTACCTCTCCCATCCACCAACCTAATTACCATATATCATCTAAAACCAATAAGAACTTGCTCTTTGACAGCTCACTCTGTAATCATGTGCACAAACCACTCAAGGAAGTGCTACCTTTAAGTTCTCCTTCTGATTCCTTGCATACTTTCTTTAGTATTTTTCGCAGCAAACCCATATGATTTGGCTTCTCTGAAACACAAACTCACCACCTGCAGTTCCCAAACTGTTCTTTGAATTTATTAAAAACCATTTTTTCAAGAGTTGTTTTCCCAATTTCACCTTGACCTGCAATGGATGCAATAGAAACACCATCTTTTTCCAGCGCACTACTCTTTTTATAGCCATCAAACAAGAGTTCTTTTACTTTCTCTTTAACATATGCCCTACCCTGGGTGGTTGTGCAGTACCTATGAGATGGGATGTCCCTCAAGAATTGTCATGTTCACCACCAAAAGGATGCTCACTCTCAACTTTTGGTGTTCAGTTGAACAAATCCACCATTTCCATATATTTTTCTATTTCATTAAGCTTTAGGTTGATCCTTTTAATTTCATTACCAAGTTGGGAAGAAGCAAATACATGTTCCTTAAAGCGAGAGCACAAAGTGATCCAGGGCTTTCTTTCCTTGTTCCATGAACTTATTGAACCCTTTTCTCTTTTCCTGAGCTCAATTATGGTTTCATATCCTTCGATGATGTCCTGGGCATCATATAAAACGTCCTTCAGATCTGCTTCCAGATATCTGTTTCACTGGTTTCTGAAAAATGGTTTTCGCTCTACGACTTTGATGGTCTTCTGCAAGCCTTCCAGCTTTTTCTGGAGCTTCTCGACTTTGGCATTCTGGATGAGGTCCACCTTGTCTTTCAACAAACTGGTTACAGACCAGAACATATTAGAAATGGCTGCTTCTGCAAATGCATCGATTACAATTGCCATCTTCCCCAGTCTCTCAGTCGGTGGAAGAGGAAGAGGAGCAATTTTCAAGTGTGTGTGTGTGCGTGAGACAGAGAGAGAGAGATAGAATAAATACAACAGGTCTCCCTCTTTCTTTAATTTCTAGTTGCTGATTTTATAAGAAAAAATAATCCCTCTTTCTTTAATTTCTAGATGCAGATTTTATAAGGAAGAATAATACCTCTTTCTTTAATTTCTAGTTGCCGGTTTTATAAGAAAGAATAATCCCTCTTTCTTTAATTTCTAGATGCGGATTTTATACGAAAGAATAATACCTCTTTCTTTAATTTCCTCCCACCCTCAGCTTTCTTTCATTTCCAGTTGCCTATTTTACAAGAAAGAATGAATGCATTCGAGTGGATCGGAAGTTTAACCCGCCGAGTGCTTAATTTGGGGTGTGGTGAGCACATGTGCTTGAGTGCTTCACATGTGCTAAATAAGTCAGGAAAAGTCCCCCAATCCCAGCACAAGTAGAAGCGTATGCCTCATGGACAGTTTAGTTTTTTTAATTAAAAAAAATAAAATTAAATAAAAATAGTCAAACTTCACACATAGCCCCTAATCAACCACGTTTGTATCCCTAAATCACCTATTTTCAATCCAAATCACCTGTGAAATTCAACCACCGTTGCTGCACACTATGGAATTGCTAGAGGCTGGAGGCTGGAACTGCGGCTGGTGGAAGTTTGGAGCCATCGCCCAACGTAGAAATCCTTTGCAACTGTAAGTTTCTTTGAATCTCTTTCTCTCCATGGATGATATGTTCCTCTTTGAGTATCTTTCTCTCCATGGCTGGCGCTGACCATGGCCACCCTCTCGCTGCCTCAGCTCTCTGGCGGCTAGAGACACTGTCTGTCGGCATATGTTGCTGAGTGCAAATGGTGAAGAAATTTAACAACGAAAAGAAAATCTGTTTTCCGCCAAACAGCCCCTGCCTTATGGCCAAAATGGTATCTGAATTTGTGTGGTTTGCAAATTAGTACCGATCTTCATATCTTGGGTGTATTTCCTTCTTCTTTAATCGAGCTCTATCTTTCCTGTATGCGTCGCCCCATTTCCTGTACACGTCGCCAAGCATTGGTGGTATTTAAGGGTTTGCATTCGTTGTGTGTTGTTCTTTATTGATATGCTTAGTATTGTAGTTTTATAAATATTATATAATTCACAAATTTGTCCGTGAAGATTACGCTTCAATTAAAGCCTTGTCTCATGAGAGGCTCAACTCCTTGCATCGATTTCTGGCCTTTTACAACATTGCTCAAAACAACAGTGCTAGGTCTGGTATGTACATAGTATATATGTGTGTGTGTATATATATATATATATATATATATATATATATATATATATATATATATAACCCCTATACCGTAACATAATATGGTTATATTTAGGTCCTACCATACAATATGCACCAATAATGTTCATGAACGTATGTGCCGTAAATAACTAACCGGTTACATATATATACTTAGTAGTGTAACCGATGGACTAGAAAACGTACTATACATGTACTCTATCATATTATTAACAAGGATACTGACAATAAGCAGTATCTTATAATATATATATATATATATATATATATATAGTTCATATGATCTTTAGACTGATAGGTTCTCTGAGGATACAGGCACAGTATAAGCTTACACTACCCTCTAATCATAATCTGTCAACCTCATTGGGGATTGATCACAAACTATACCTTTCACCCTTCGCAATGTTTATTTTCCAGACTAATTAATATATTATATACATATAATATATTACATGTATAGTAATACGCATTATAACATGTATAGTATTATGTACATATATACAACACATTATAGAGGTGATATACCCTTTGTTTGTCACATTAACTACACAACCACTTGTAGAGTTAGACCCTATAAGTGGCTAATAACACCACTTACAGTACTGCACATAGCTTACACTATAGTGGGGGTTATATGCTTGTCCCAATATGTATTATCAACTAGTGTATATGGTTATAGGCAATGACAGCCATATATTATATATATAGCTGGACAATATAGGCTATAAAGAATAATATTATGTATATGTGCACAATATGATAGAACATGTATGGGCTAATGGTTACCTCATACATTGGGCTATTACCACACTAAGCGTATTGATAAGTATGTACATTATAGTAGAGTAGATTATATGTACGAGTAATCTATTCTACTATATACATATATTATGATAGTGTAATCTGCCCAACTGTTTACAAGGTTATATGCATCTAATAGTATATGTTCCCAGTATATTCGGTCAGACCCGTATACAGGCACTACGTACCATGGTTATGACTGTGTATATATATTACACTATTATGTTGGTCCCTATACACAATAGTAACCATGTACATAGTTAATAGAGGCTATCAGGTAGTCACTAGCCCCGCCTTCGGCATCCCCCTCCATGCGGTGAAGGTAACGACTTCAGGCATGGCGAGCTCCCAGTGTGAAGGGCGGTGTGTACAAGCTATGTCACACGGACTCTTCAAAAAAGGGGCCACACCCGTGTCGATACGACGCTGGTGCTGGTGCAGCTCCGACACGCACCACAACCACATCCTTTTTTATGCAAGTTCAAAATATTTTTCACTTTTTTTTCTTCTCCCTGTCCCTTTCTTTCTTTGTGTATAGTAATAAAAGTAAAAAGAAAGTATGGATTAAGCTAAGAAACAAGCTACAATTATATATATTATGAATACATACATCTATATATATATACACCCTTGCCGCACCCTCGCACCCAAATTTTTTGGGATACATCGCACCGGCACTCGCATCCACACCTGCACCGGCACCCTGCACTCATGTGACATGTTGTACAAGGCCCGGGAATGAATTCACCGCTGTATGGCTGACCAGCGATTATAGGTTTATGCAGGCAAGTCCCCATTCATAATTGGGCGCGGGATAATGGAAATCATAAAAATAATGTCGGGCCTTGCACATTTACTATAAGTTAACACTCACACAATTAGTCAAGAACTGGTTCCTCCCTTATGTTTCTAAACAAATTGCTTCTCAAGGATTCGTTATAATTTGATTTACATAACTAAACAAAAAAGGCTTTTGATTAAATAACAAAACCATCTCCTTATCCGGAGTACATCGCTAGCCTAAACCTAAACCAAAGGTTGACACACAATGGAAAGATAATATGTATAAGCAAAAGAATAGCTAGATACTGACAAATTAGTGATATAGTCTTCCTCCCGCGAGGTTTTCACAATCTCATTCCAAAATGAAGCAAACTTGGCAGCATATGCCTTGTCTCTCAGAATATAGTCCTACACCAAATATCATTAGCCATTAACTATAAAATTGAAACTAGAATGAAAAGAAGAATGAATCACCTGAAAATATGCCGATTTAAAGAATCACTTGCCATCGCCCATGGATGTTCCATTCAGATACATCATTTATAATAATGCAAGGATAAATAAAAATCCTACTGCATGGAATATGTGCATGTGATGAAACCAACACATATACAAATCACAGTAAACAACATGCATATTCAGATACATGAATCAAAATTGATGCAACTGTAAAGCCTGAGGTGGCCATTGTGTACAAATGGCTACTAGATACTGTGTCACAGATCACAAGCCTTCCAGTTAAAATGATATACAGCCAAACACATTAGGTGGAATCCAGGCAGTAGACTATGTGATTTTAGGTGCTACAGAAAACACAAAAGAGAGGTCATGATTCAAATGTTAAAAACTTAAAATCATCAAGAAACTTTCATTTCTGCCTGGACAGCATAACACATATCAGAATTGTAGACCACCTGCATCAAACACCAACAATTCTACAACTGAAAGATATAAACCCAGAGAATAGTAGATGACAGATAAATCATAAAAAAAGAAGAGGGTAAGGTAAAGTTCCTTGTCTTCAGTTAGGTGAGACTCGATTTTCCTGAAATCAGATTCAGGTAATGACTCTGATCCAATCAGGTGACAAATAATTCACCAAAAATTCATAGAGAGAAACTCAAACGCATGTGCCCAACACTTACAATACATAAACACATGAAAGGGCATGTTTAACACCCGTACAACCTTCATAAGGTACATATCATATTAGTATTTCATATATGCAAGCATGGCCTATATTTAATTAAATTTCAAGGTGGGTCCACACATGATATCCTGAAAGACATGGACAGTTTAAAATGAAAAAAAGAGAACCTGCACCCAGAAATCCGACTCTACTCTGAATTTATGTAAGTATAATATGTAATCATCTTTTCCATATTTCGCAAATCCAAGATCCATTCCAGAGCTCACCTATATATTTCCCTACCAACTCATGTTACACATGTGCGGATGGGGCCACCAATCCAGAGCATTGTCAATAGAATTGGGTGCGGGTACAGGTCAGTGCATATATGTATGTATGTATATATATATATATATATATATATATATATATATATATACATACATATATCCTATTATACTCCCATTTATATATAGGCTTGTAGCTTACCTCACAGCTATGTGAGGAAGGAAATTTTATTTTCAAAAGAGAGATTAATTAGATGCTATGTCACACAGACTCTTCAAAAATGAGGCCGCACCCATGTCAACACGACGCTGGTGCTAGTCCTGGTGCAGCTCCAATACGCACCCCAACCATGTCCTTTCTTATGCAAGTTCAAAATATTTTCCATTTTTTTTGTCTCCCTGCTTCTTTCTTTATGTATAGTAATAAAAGTAAAAAGAAAAGACAGATTAAGCTAAGAAACAATATAAAATTATATATATATATATAATAAATATATTATATATATACAATTATACACCCTCGCCGCACCCTTGCCGATTAACATGTATTCTCTTTTAATTGTATTTAGCCACACAGATATATGGGGAAAAGAAATTTAAGTTTCCAAAACAGAAATTATTTACGTAGTCTAAGGCTCTCCAAAACCTAACAAAAGCTTAGAAGCTGATGTTCCCTTCAAAGCCAAAAAAGGTTTCAAGTACACAGCCAACAAAATTTCAGCGAGCTTAAGGCACAACCCCATCTCCACACTTAAGCAACCCAAGCTAGCGCTTTAAAAACATAACACGTGTACAGACACTCCAAAATCTGCTACACCACATGATATCATGAACCATACCTCAATGTAGCATGGCCAAGCCCTTAGCACCAGGCCATGCCAACCTGCTAAGTCGCTAACTTGCTATCAAATGGCTATTCCATCATTGGCCCAATTCAACATCTGATGTCCACCCCATTATTCCAAGTCTTTGCCAACTGCCTTCACGCTTGGCCTTCTCATGGGTGTTGCGGGTGCTACATTCTCAAGTGCCTCAGTGTATGTCACTAGAGAACTAGACGAAGCCGAGGCAATGAGTAGACCCTAGAGCTTAGGCATGCCTAGGCTGGACTAAGCGCTCTAAATAAAAAATAAATAAATAATAAAAATGTAAAAGCTAATAAAATGCAACCAAAATATTATTATATACAGTCACATATATAAACATATACATGATTATATACAGTCACAGAAAGACTGACAAAATAATACAAAACTAAAGATCGTCAAATAATACAAAATTTATTCATATAAATACACATACAATAACATCAGGCCTTTCTCTCTCTCTCTCTCTCTCTCTCTCTCTCTCTCTCTCGCTGGTTGGTCCACCAAAGCTATTGTGATAGACATCAAAGCTGTTTGCTTGTGATTGTGTCTCACAAAAGGATATATAATTTAGTGGAAGAGTTGAAAGGGGAGAGGAAACAGACATTGGCCACTGACAAGGCATTGAAAAAGGAAAACCAAGAACCTAAGACAATAAAGCACCTAAACAACCCATGTCACAATGAAAGTGGAAACTAAACATGACACTATGCAGGAAACCATTAAAGCAGAAAACAATTGCCCAACTCAACAAAACTAAATAATCAAACTAAATCAAAATCGGATCCTATTGAATACAGATCAAACCAATGACCTTAACCGCTAGACATGTGCAGTAGCTAACTAAAGGATCTATTCAACTAACCTGACACTAACGTGATTCAAGAGAAACTGAGCATTATCCTCGTCTAAAACCATGAAGGACCTGATGACATAAAACCCAAAACCCAAGCAACTTCGACAAATAGAACCTTTCAAAAATTGATTGGTCCTTTTGAAAAGAGATAAGTATATATGCATATTACACATATTTGTACATGTATATATATATATATATATGTAGGCATATATAGTGCATACTGCATAGTACATATATGTCATATGTATGCATACTATATAGTATAGTATACGTGTGTATATGTGTGTACATAATACATTTATGTATGTTATATGTACATATAGCATATACATATATAATATATATGTATATATACAATATACTACTTACTTTATATGTATATATAATATATAAAATATTTACATATTCATAAACATATACACATATATAGTATATATTACTATATATTATATATACAACTATATACATATAACATTATATAAATAATATGTGATTATGTAACATATGATATGTTATACGTATTATGTTATATATAATATATATTATAACATACATGTATATAACATATTTGTTATACGTATAACTTGTTATATGTATTAGATATGTAACATATATAATACATATATAATATATATAGTATATATGTAGCGTACATATAACATACTATGTATATGTGTTGTATGAAATATCTATAACATATACAAATATGTATTGTGTAATATTATTCATATACGTATATACAATATAACATGTATAACATATGTAATATATATGTACTACATATTATATATGTATAATATATAATATACATATATATATATATATATTATACATACATATATGTATAATACATATGCTATTTATATAATATATTATGTATAATATATTGAGTAACGTGTATATATGTGTATAACATATGATTTTCTATTCGTATTAAGTATAATATATATACATATTTATATATATGTTATAGGATATATATATATATATATATATATATATATATATATATATATATATATATATATATATATATATATATATATATATATATATGAGTGTGTGTGTGTGTGTGCGTGTGTACACATGTGTGTATATAAAGAGAGAGTTCAGTTTTCCAAGATTAGCCATGTTTAACATTGTTACTCATGTTAGTGTCTACGCAATATAACTATTTCTTCCATTGACTAGCTAATCATTTTTAAATCTCACTAATTCACCGCCACGGGTAAGCTATTGTAATGAAGGTTCCGAAGAAAAGCTAGAACATGTGTTCTCACATGTGGTAAAAGGGAAGCATGTTATCTCAATAAAAATCTGAAAAAATGAAATATAATTTCTACTTGTGACAACAAATTTTTGACATAGTTCCCAAGCACCTTAATTGAACAAAACATACGTGGAAAAAATAGTGATGTTTTTTAATAATGAATTCATGAGAGATATTATACTAAAAACTTATCTGCTTGACCCTGCAAATATCAGGCAGAAGATTTTCATGCTTTCCATCCTCTTAATCTTAATATGCTCCTTTACAACAATGCACCTCCTAGAATCATGTCAAACCTAATTGCTGGAATGCTTACAATTAGCATGAAGGAAAGAAATCCACCGATGAACAGCACTGCACCTGAAAATCAAGAATTTAAAAATCAAGAATTTATTCCAGAAAAAAATCACAAACCGATAGGTTTGTTTTGAAAAGCAAGCCAGCAAAGAAAGTATCAGTATCAGTACCATATGGAATTCCAATGAAAAAATCATGAATTTCAGATATTTTTTTCAATTCAGCACCTTCACTAGTAAAAGTTTCCACTTTCCTTTACTGGCTCTGGAGGGTTCTCTGCTGCAGAAGAAAGATACTCCCTTCCCTCTATGGTGACTTGTTCTGCAACCAAAGATATATATTTCCTACCTTTCTTTGCTTGTACTTTGACATGCTCAGAGACATCTTCAAAAAGCACCATGGCTTTCTTAGGATACAATTCATACGCTTCCTCTGACAAGTCTTTCATTTTCGCAGCCTGCTGTTTGTAAGATTCTATTGTGCTCTTCCATGCTTCCTGTGACTCTTCCGACTGATTCTCAAGCTCATTCGTCAATTTTTCCACTTTAAAATCCAGATAATGGTCCAGAACAAACAATTGTGATCACAAACTCCAAAAGGTTTGGCAAAACATAAAAAGAAATTATATACAACACCAATATGTCATAGCAAAATTAGGTGGACACCATTTAAAATCATATCATTTCCTTACATATCCTAGCTGAAGCACCTAAATATCCTAAAACATCTAGAAAATTTTCCAGTTACACTCGAAATTCCCAAACATATAATATATTCATTTCCCAACTTCACATATCAATCAGTGCTTTCACCCAATATTGTCGAAACTCAAAAGAGTACATTCCAAGTTGTAAAAGACATTCCTGAGAAACAAAGAGCAATTTTATTTAAGATAATCACTTCTTTGAAGTAACTAGTGTTAAAAGACATATTTCTTGGCCTGTGACATGCACACCTCACTCCAACATTCCATAGACGAATAGATGCACTTCCTAATGTAACTCATGTAAAGGGGTCAAACGCCTTCCTGGTTTGTGAAAAAATTATAAAAGGGCAATGCTCGTGGCCGACCAAAGTCCAAAGCCGACGGCCGTGCCTACCCCCAAGATCACCTTGGACCAACCTTAAGACTCTCCTAGGACAAATCAAATACAAAGACACTACCCAGTCGGACAGGAACCCCAACTTCAAAATCCCAATAGGTAAGGAATACAAGTGAGGTTAACCCAATCCCAAAAGATAATCCTACTACAAAATACTTAGAGATGTGAGGCCAGTACAAGCGTGCACGATACAATGAATAAAACTCTCACAACTCACTCAAGCAAACCATCAAACCAAACCTAATCGAACAAACCTCACCCACCCGTAGGAGGCTAAGTTGGCACGAGGTCGTGTCCTTGGCGTGGTGCCTCAGAGGTCCCTCAATGCTCAACAACGACCCAAGGTCGGGCTAAAAGCAAATGCAAAAGCAAAGAACAAAAACAATGCAACCTCCCACGTGTCTATAGGGTGAAAAAGAGAGTACCGGCCAAGGCTAGCTTGGCGAAATAATATCCAAGGACCACGAGGTGAGATTCCACACTCGGGTAATGCAGCTATACGGTGGAAGAGGGCCGGCTGCAGAAGCATAATCCAAGGTATGAAGAGGACGCCGGCGGTTAAAGAAGCCTTCTAGATCACCCAGTTGTAGGGACTTTTTGCCGGAAGACGCCTAGGAGCACCACGGGTACTTGCCCGATGAAGTGGGGATCCGGGTGGAGTTGTCGCCGGAGGGATGCCGGAAAAGTGGCAGCGGCGGCCGGAGATGGCCGGAGACATTGGTGGGTAGCCATACAGAGCTTCATAGGGTGTCATGTTGGTTCAAGAATGTAGGCTGGTGTTATAGGACCACTCAGCCCATGATAGATACTTGACCCATGTGTTGGGCCTCTCTTCTGCGTAACACCTCAGATAAGTTTCTAACGTCCAGTTTACAACTTCACTTTGCCCATCCGTTTGGGGATGATGGGCCGTACTGAAATTTATCACCGTACCAGCCATTTTCATGTACTCCCTCCAAAAAGCACTGAGGAAGATTGAATCATGATCACAGACAATAGTCTGGGGCATACCATGCAGCTTTCCCACATGATCCTGGTAGACACTTGCGACCAGTGGCCCATGGTAGTTCCTTGGCAGGGCCAGAAAATGACTATACTTTGTTAACCGGTCTACTACGACCAAAACAGCCTCTTTGCCCTCAGCTCGCGGCATAGCATCAATGAAATCCATTGACACGTCCTCCCATGGTTTATCTGGTATAGGCAAAGGATTTAAGTGTCCCGGAGGCTTGGTGGCCTCATATTTTTCATGCTGGCAGGTGGGACACGCCTTTATATAGTTCCTGACGTCTGATTTCAAACCTTCCCACCAAAACTCTACCTTTATATGCCCCATAGTTTTTGCCACTCCCTTGTGACCAGCAATACTTGAGTCATGAAAATGCTTGAGCAGTTCCTGCTTGGGAGGCGAGTCTTTTGGTACCAACACCCTTTTTTTCTTGCAAAGCACATTGCCCCTTAAAGTGTAGTTAGGGATTGACCCTAGATTTTGGTGAAGGGACTGCTTGAGGAGCCTAAGGGTTAAATCTTGGTCCTGCTCTTGTATCAATCTGTCCCACAAGTCTGTTTCGATTACCGAAAGAGTTCTCAATTGCTCAGGCATACATGACAAAGAATCGGCTGTAGAGTTCTCTATCCCTTTCTTATACTCAATTGTGAAGTTGTAGCCAAGTAGCTTGGCCAACCACCTCTGTTGTGTAGGGGTTGAGACTCGCTGTCTCACCATGTACCTCAGGCTACTATGATCCGTTTTTACCACAAATTTCTGCCCAATCAGATAAGGTCTCCACTTATCAACTGCCAGTACTATCGCCAAAAGCTCCTTCTCATATGTCGAGAATGGTTTGGCCCTGCCTATCAGGGCCTTGGACATGAAGGCGATAGGATAGCCTTCTTGGCTTAGGACTGCTCTTATGCCTATATCACTGGCATCGGTTTCAATCACAAAGTCTTTGGAGAAATCTGGTAATGCCAGTACAGGGGCACTCATCATTGCGGCCTTGAGTTTAATGAAGGCCTATCTTGCTTTTTCGGTCCATGTAAATTCTCCCTTCTTCAACATGTGCATCAAGGGAGAAGCTATCAAGCCATAACCTTGGATGAATGATGATAGTATCCTGTAAGTCCCAAGAATCCCCTCATGCCATGAGGATCTTTCGGCAAAGGCCATTGCTCCATGGCTTGAAGCTTTTCTGGGTCGGCTCTTACCCCATCATGAGATACTATGTGCCCTAAATACCCAATAGAGGTCTGCCCAAAACTACATTTGGACATTTTAGTGAACAGGGTATTCTCCCTCAAGACTTTCAACACAATGCGGAGATGTTCAACATGTTGCTCTATACTCTGACTGTACACCAAGATGTCATCAAAAAATACTAGCACGAAATCACGGATATACTGACAAAACACGTCATTCATACATCTTTGGAAGGTCGCTGGTGCATTAGTGAGTCCAAACGGCATGACCGAAAACTCATAATGGCTGTCATGAGTTCGAAATGCCCTTTTAGAGAAGTCCTCTTCATACATCCTGATCTGATGGTACCCTGATCTGAGGTCAAGTTTGGAGAAGATGCGAGTTCCAGTTAACTCATCCAAAAGCTCATCAATGACGAGAATGGGGTGCCTATCTTTCACCGTAGCCTCATTCAAAGCCCGGTAATCTACACAAAACATCCAAGTGTTATCCTTCTTCTTGACTAGAAGGACGGGCGATGAAAAAGGGCTAGAACTAGGTCGTGTGATATTGCTTTCCCGCATCTCCTTTACTAATTTTCGATTTCAGACTTTTGAGCATACATATCGATATGGGCGAACGTTAACCGGCTCTGTGCCATTGGCCAAGACTATCCTGTGGTCATAAGACCGTTATGGTGGAAGTCCTGTGGGTTCCTCAAAAATGTCTTCGAACTCGCCCAAGACCTTCTGAATCTGACAGGGTACCTCTTCTTCTGGCTTCTCTTGTAAGATAGCCTCCTCGGCTACTGACACTAACCAGGCTGCAGGCTGTTGCACTGCGATTGCTTTCAAGGCTGCTTTAGGTTCCAAGCTGGGATCTACCGCCCTTAGCACTACTTCTTCTCCACCACCCTCCTTAGGTAGGCACATCTCCATGGTGGATAAGTCCCACCAAACCCTTCCTAGAATCTTGAGCTATTTTACTCCAAGAATAACATCCACGCTGGGTAGGGGAACGACTAGCAAGTCAACCTTGAATGGAACTTTCTGCAATGTGAGCTCAACGTCTGTACACTTACGGGTGCAGGGAAGGCACTCCCCATTTGCTACGAGTACTCGAAGGGCTGGATGTTCTTCTATTGTGCACTCCAATTCTTTAGCAAGATGGTCACCCACAAAATTGTGAATGGCCCCTGAGTCGAGAAGAACAAGGACACTTCTGCTCCCAATCTGTCCTATCACCCTCATAGCATCTGGTTGGTTGGGATCCGTCATCATATGACAAGCACCATCAGAAGGTGGTTCTTCTTGCTTTTGAGGCTCCTCTTCAACTTCTGCCTCGTCAACTTCTTCAATCATTGGAGATTGGTCATCCTCCTTCTCATCATATCCTTCTCGCTCCATAACGGTGTACATCCTAATGTGTTTGCACCTGTGAGTGGGGTCCCACTTCTCTTTGCACCAAAACCATTGTTTATTCTTGATCATTTCCTCTTTTTCCTCACGAGTTAGGGATGGAGGTTCTCGGCCCTTGTAGACTGGTTTAGGTTCTTCCTTTCTAGGTGGGGCCGGAAGAGGTTTTTGTTGTTGTGGTATCTCCCTAACACGGATAGTGCCTGGGTTCCTCCATTGATGGTATAAGGCCTGTTTCTTATGTTGTCTATCCTCGATGGATCGTGCCTTAGCAAAGCACTTTCTCAATTCCGTGTTTGGTTTAGCCCGAATGTCGATCTGGATCTCTTCTTTTAGGCCCCCAATGAAGGCGGCAATGAGTGACTTAGGCGTCCAATCAACCATGCTTGCCAGATTTCCAAACCTAGCCTGATACTCTTGAACGGTCGAGGTCTGCCTCAGGTTACGCAATTCTATATCATAATCCACATACAAAGATTCCCCAAATCTGAGCAAGAGGGCTTCCTTAAATTCTTCCCACGTATTGACGGGCTCCTTAAGCTTGAGCCACCTATACTAACGCCTAGCTTCACCATCAAAGTGCAGGATTGATGTTTGAAGTCATTCCTCCTCTGGGATTAATTGACTGGTGAAGTATTCTTCCACTTGGAAGATCCAATCCAATGGTTCCTTACCATTAAAAAGTGCAGTATCTCTATACAGCCTGATGCTCTCTGTAAGGTTCCCACGTAGGTGGTTCACGCTCAACTCTTTCACCCCATCTACGATCTGAATTCACATTCTCCCATTGAGTTCCACCAAACCTGGCCCTGTACTGACTAGTTTGCGGGCCATAGGGATCACAGTTTTCCCACTCGGGCGAGGAATTTTGTTGTCCTCCATTGTTTCCATTGTGCCCTCCATGGTGGCCATTGTAACCTCCATTGTTGTCGTTATTCCTTCCTGGTGGCGGCCTACTTGGCCCTGCTTGCGAATGAAAATCGTTAGGGTCGGCATTTGGGGGGCCGCCCAACACACCTTTTCCTTTCTCTAAATTTTGGGGAGGAGGGGGTCTAGGGGCGGACCTTCGGCTAGTTTCTTGGTTAGAGGATATTACTCGAATCATTTCTTTTATCTCTTTGAGCTCATTGAGCTTGGACAACTGCTTCTTGTAATCACTCATTTCATAGCGGATCCTTAGAACCTCATTCTCGATATGAACTATTCTCTCTATTGCGTGCATGTCTAACTCTGCGGAAGGCTGCTCCTCATGGATCGAGGTTTCCTCCTCTTCCACTTCGAGAGAGTCAGCTACGACTTGCTTCTTCTTGCCCATTGTTGCGGGCGATTCAATCAATGAAATACCGGAAACAACTAGAACTAGCAACTGCCTACTCGGAAAACCAACACTGACTCTACGAGAAATCCAAACTCCAACTCTGACACTGACAAGAAAACCGAACTTCAATCTGCCCTATGTATACTCCAAAGGTTGCCGAATCTGTCAACTTCCTTCAAGATGATTCTGCTTGCTTCAAGCTGCTCCAAGGAGGCTCTGATACCAAATTGGTAGGGTCTTGCCCATGGCCGACCAAAGTCCAAAGCCGACGGCCGTGCCTACCTCCAAGATCACCTTGGACCAACCTTAAGACTCTCCTAGGACAAATCAAATACAAAGACACATCCCAGTCGGACAGGAACCCTGACTTCAAAATCCCAATAGGTAAGGAATACAAGTGAGGTTAACCCAATCCAAAAAGATAATCCTACTACAAAATACTAAGAGATGTGAGGCCAGTACAAGCGTGCATGATACAATGAATAAAACTCTCACAACTCACTCAAGCAAACCATCAAACCAAACCTAATCAAACAAACCACACCCACCCGTAAGAGGCTAAGTTGGCACAAGGTCATGTCCTTGGTGTGGTGCCTCAGAGGTCCCTCAATGCTCAACAACGACCCAAGGTTGAGCTAAAAGCAAATGCGAAAGCAAAGAACAAAAGCAATGCAACCTCCCACGTGTCTATAGGGTGAAAAAGAGAGTACCGGCCAAGGCTAGCTTCGCGAAATAATATCCAAGGACCACGAGGTGAGATTCCACACTCGGGTAATGCAGCTACACGATGGAAGAGGGCCGGTTGCAGAAGCACAATCCAAGGTATGAAGAGGACGCCGGTGGTTAAAGAAGCCTTCTAGATCGCCCGGTTGTAGAGACTTTTCAGTGGGGATCCGGCTGGAGTAGTCGCCGGAGTGATGCCGGAAAAGTGGCAGCGGAGGCAGGTGGCAGCCGGAGATGGCCGGAGGTGGCAGTGACAAGGTCCACCGATTCCAAGACTCACAAGGATGCGGACCCTGCGGTCTTCCTTGAGGGCTAGGGCTGGAACCGACTAAGTGTGAACCTTGTAGCTTGGGTTGACGTAGGTGGGATGGGGCTAGGTTGGGTCAGCTTGGTCAAGGCGTGGTCTAGGAAGTGGGCTTGGTCAAAGGTAGGTTAGGTGAAGTGGGTCCTAGGGTTCCAATCTAGGCTCAATCGGGTCAAGGGAAGTGGGTCAAATATAGGTTCTGAAAATGTAGGATGGGTAGGTTAAAGGCTTAGGACGAAATGGAAAGGGGGACTAGAGTGGATCGTGTGAGGGAAATGTGGCTAAGGAATTGGAGAAGATCCCAAGTGAGGATCGAGCTCCAAGACTCTAGGTTGAGGTGGCAGCACTGTGGAGGCTATCTCCCACGGAAGTAGGAGAGAGGCTAGGGGCAAATGGTGAGGTGGAGGGGGCGAGTTGACCAAATGTGATCCACTTGAGGGACAGTAAGCTGGTTCGGGGTGTGAAAGGGCTAAGGGAGAGGACATGTGGCAAGGTTAGAGGGTTCTAGGTCCTAAAATGGAGGTCACTACCTACAAACTTGGGATTGAATCCCAAAAAGATCTCCCAAAAAGTGGATCGATCCCACCAAATGTGGAGCACTTCCTAAGATCTTGGAAGCAAGGGACGAGCTCTCTCTAAATGATCTCCCTATTGCACTAGATCTCTGCCACGTGGTGAGGATGAAGGGTGGAGACGGCGAAAAGCCCAAAAGCTAGAATCCACTTACCTCGATTGTAGGAAGGCCCAAATGACTCCTATTGTGCACCGGCGGCTAGGAGTTGGCTCCTAGAGATCCTCCACGAATTCCTTGGCTTTTTCCCCAATTGTGATCTAATCTTTGCACGATTCTTGGAGCTGCTCGTGTGGAGCTTGGATGCCAGGCCTGAGTCCCCAAATGTCGCTGGACAATCCCAAATGAATGCCGGAAATAATGCAGCGGTGGCCGGAATCTTAGAATTCCAACCAACACTAAAATGAACCGGAATTGGCTAATTATCGCCGGATTCTTCTTTCTTTCAATCTTTTCTTTTTGGGCGTTTCTTTTTTTTTTCTTTTCCGCCTCTTTTTTCCTTCTTTCTTTTCAGTTATTTTTCTGGTTTTCCGGTGAGATTTACAAGCTAAAAACCGAGACCAAAACTGGAGCTTTTGATCCAATGAAACCGATGAAAGGACTTCAAATTTTCAGATTTCGCACGGTCGACTAAGGGTCTCCCTTGTGACTCGTAAGGACCGATTTAGGGAGAGCTTCCTCCTAAGAAAGCTAATGATTTCCCTGGCTGGAACCGAGAGAATCAAGAGCTCCTTGTTGGCAGAATCTCTTCTCAAATCGATGCAACGCCGTTACACAAATTCAACCCTTAGTTTAGCATACTAACCTTTCAAAATTGAAGCCTTGAGTCGTATGCTCCACCCTCCTAGTTGCCTAGAAAAAGAAGAAACTTCCCAGGATGATGTGGCCTCAAACCTTCATGGGTATGGGAGTGAGGGCTGCACCTTGATCGCCTTGAATGTTGTGGGGAAAGGAACCGTGGACGTGGAGTCTTCTTCATGCCGGAGCACAAGGAAGTCTTCAAGCCTTCGAACCTTGGGCGAGTGGATGAGAAGAGAGGAAGAAACTAAGGAAAAGAGAAGGAATAGCCCTCGGAATTGTGGGGAAGGTGGCTGGAATTACAGCAGGATTGCTGATTTTCCCCCAAATGTGACATGAGGTAGAAGAGAGACGCCGTGGGAAGAAGGAGAGCAAGGGGCAAGAGAGAAACGTGGAGAGGAGAGAGATTGGCAAGAGACAAATGACTCAAAATTTCCTTAATTGCATACGAATCCAAATGTGAACAAAGTACTTATAGTTCTGAAGTAAAACGGATCTAAACACTTGATCCAAACTCAAAAACTGAATCCAAATAACAAAAGCAAGTGGCGCACACCAAATCCAAAGTAAAAGCACATAAAATCAAACACGAGACCTAAAGTCTCATTCCTAAAACCGGGTCCTCCTCTAGCCCGCGCGTGCTTGGGCTTCAATTTAGACCTAGATTCGCCTAGGCTCGCCCTAGGCTGACCCTAAGTGACTGGGTTTTGACCAAGACCTGGGCCGGACTTGACCTGGACCGGACTAGACCCACCTCCTTGGTCTTCAAGAGCCTCGCTTAGAGTCTTTGCACTTCCTCCCGCACTGCCCTCTGCTTCAACTCCAAGCTTAATTGTGAACTCAAATTCGGTTTGATCTTGTTGCTCTACGCCTCCCACTCCTCCCTCGTGACCCAGGCTTGGGTCAACTCGGCCGTGTTGGACCTTGACTGAATGAAGGGCGGCCTTGCCCCGCCCTCTATGACTGCTCTCGGCCTCGTTAGTGGCTGCTCTAGGCCAAGTTGAAGGCTGACCCGTATCAGATCCACCCTCCTGAGATGGAGCTTGTCCCCAAGCTCCTGTAGGAAATTGCAGTTTAATCTTTTCAAACAACTCCCAAGAGGTACCCCCATCGATTCCTTCCCACCCAATTAAGACCTCATGTCGAGCTCTGCCATCTCTAGTAACCCATCTATGCTTAAGGATACGATAGGGTCGGGGTCTAAGATCTGGCAATGGTTCTTCTTGTTCTGGCACTGGCCCATGATGCGGTTTTAATCTAGAGACGTGGAAAACTGGGTGAACAAGTGCTGTTGGTGGCAATGCGACACGATATGCTGCTTTTCCAATTTTCTGTAAAATCAGCAATCAGGAAGTCTTCAAGCCTTCGAACCTTGGGCGAGTGGATGAGAAGAGAGGAAGAAACTAAGGAAAAGAGACGGAATAGCCCTCGGAATTGTGGGGAAGGTGGCTGGAATTACAGCAGGATTGCTGATTTTCCCCCAAATGTGACATGAGGTAGAAGAGAGACACTGTGGGAAGAAGGAGAGCAAGGGGCAAGAGAGAAACGTGGAGAGGAGAGAGATTGGCAAGAGACAAATGACTCAAAATTTCCTTAATTCCATAGGAATCCAAATGTGAACAAAGTACTTATAGTTCTGAAGTAAAACAGACCTAAACACTTGATCCAAACTCAAAAACTGAATCCAAATAACAAAAGCAAGTGGCGCACACCAAATCCAAAGTAAAAGCGCATAAAATCAAACACGAGACCTAAAGTCTCATTCCTAAAACTGGGTCCTCCTCCAGCCCGCGCGTGCTTGGGCTTCAATTCAGACCTAGATTCACCTAGGCTCACCCTAGGCTGACCCTAAGTGACTGGGTTTTGACCAAGACCTGGGCCGGACTTGACCTAGACTGGACTATACCCACCTCCTTGGTCTTCAAGAGCCTCGCTTAGAGTCGTTGCACTTCCTCCCGCACCGCCCTCTGCTTCAACTCCAAGCTTAATTGTGAACTCAAATTCGGTTTGATCTTGTTGCTCTACGCCTCCCACTCCTCCCTCGTGACCCAGGCTTGGGTCAACGCGGCCCTGTTGGACCTTGACTGAATGAAGGGCGGCCTTGCCCCGCCCTCTATGACTGCTCTCGGCCTCGTTAGTGGCTGCTCTATGCCAAGTTTAAGGCTGACCCGTATCAGATCCACCCTCCTGAGATGGAGCTTGTCCCCAAGCTCCTGTAGGAAATTGCAGTTTAATCTTTTCAAACAACTCCCAAGAGGTACCCCCATCGATTCCTTCCCACTCAATTAAGACCTCATGTCGATTTCTTTCGTCTCTAGTGACCCATCTATTGCTTAAGGATACGATAGGGTCAGGGTCTAACATCTGGAAATGGTTCTTCTTGTTCTGGCACTGGCTCATGATGCGGTTTTAATCTAGAGATGTGGAAAACTGGGTGAACAAGTGCTGTTGGTGGCAATGCGATACGATGTGCTGCTTTTCCAATTTTCTGTAAAACTCGAAATGGCCCATAAAACTCACTGGAGGTGACAAGAGCAGTTATGAACCTTTTCAGTAATGGCATGCCAATAAATTTTTCTTTTCTACTTTTTGTCCATAGGTGTTCGGTGCATGAAATGTTAAAACTAAGACCTTGTGAAGGATAAGAGGATAAAAAAATAATTTTATGTGTTACATTATGTTGCATCTTATCCATGTTTAAATTTTAACTTTTATGTTGTAATAGTGAAACACACATTTTTAATGGAAAAAACTTGACTCGACTGAGTCAATAGTCTGCATCTAGCCGAACCCAGGCTGCCATGAGAAATCCAATGATGGCCTTGCATCATGAATGTTTCACCACTTCAGCTTGCTTCAATGCCTTCAGTAACATTATTTTGTATTCCCATAACAAAGTTCATAATCTAGGGTATTTCTCGTATCTTTTAACAGATAGAAATCAAGATAATAATCCAAAAAAGCGAAACTGAAGTTTGAAGTCAACTCTCATTCCACACATGCATTTGCCAACTTTTGATTCATGCAAAAACATAGACACATTATAAACCTGCAGCACACATACACACACGCACACACAACCAATAAGCAACACATACAGTCAATAAGGAAGACACAAACTTACACAGCCAACAAGGAAGACGCATGCAACTATTGACATAACTGGAATGCAGTAGCAAACCATTGGAAGCAGAAGAAGTGGCCGAATTCCAAACTCTAAAGCAAATGAGGGGCATGCAACCAGCTGAAAAGGAACACAGATACGTACAAGTTTGGATGTAACTGGAATTAAGCAGCAATGACTGGAGCAAGAAGAAGCGGCTGAATTCCAATGTCAAAAACAATCGAGGCTAAAATGTTTCAATGCCATGCAAAATTTTAAGCGCAACAGAGGAGACTCCAAACTTCTGAAGACAATATTTGTTGCCAGGAAACACCCAAACTTCGAAAACTCTTGCAAGAAACCAAGAAAAGGGGAAAATAAGAGCCCTAGATACCTCCGATAAAACACAAAACACCCAGGACTGCAACGAAACCCTAAGAGCAAGAAGAAGCATAAAGGGAAAATGAAACTGAAGCATTACAGATCCTTCGTGAGAAGCGGTGGCAAACAGAATCATTCTGCCAGAAGTTAAGCTCTGCATGTGAAACTGATTGCGGAAATGCAGGTGAGGATGCTCCTTGACGTCCATGCACCTGAGAGGAATAGCACTGCAGCCCTAGGAAGGAAGAAGAGGATGGTGTTGACACCTGGCCGACGGAGAAAGTGTGGTTGCCCTCGGAGCCAAACTTGCGCATCAAAGGGAAATTAGGGCCTCAACAGCAGTCAGGGCAGCTATGTCACCAAGGTGCGAGGTGCGGGTGCGGGTGCCGGTATGGCACATCTCAAAAAATTGTGGTGCGGCGATGGTATTTATTATTATTATTATTAATTTATTATTATAATATATTAATATATATAAATATATATAACAAAAAATTGTAAACATTATATATAATATATATTATATAAGATTCAAACAAATATCCAAACTTAGATATCTGTTTTAATAAGTAACATCCGATCCCACAGAGTTTATCATACCGGATCGGGCTAGGGTAAGTAATATTTGATAGGAGGTGGTCAGGACCCAATTGAGGATACATCTTCCCCTTATGGGCAGATTTGCTTGCCTAGAGATTTCCTATAGGTTTGGAAACAAAATTCAGATATTTGACATTCACTCTAATTTAATTCAACTAGAGATTGAAAATCTAATCCCTACATCTGGATTCATAACTTTAATTATGGATTTCTTGTTGGTTTGAAATCCGTTCCAGTTTAATCAAATTAGGGATTGAAAGTATAACCATTGCGCCTGGATCTAGAATTTTAATTCGTTAGGCCAGTTTGATGCCTTGGCAATGTAGAAATAGAATGAAGTTTACATAAATTTGTTTCTTAGAATTGTGGAAGTGAATGGTGTTTTGAAATTTTCTTAAAAATATTTAGGCATATAGGTAATGTTTATTGAAGGATGTCTGACTATTTTAAAAATATATGTAAAAGGGTGGGGTGGAGTGAAAATTTTCATTCTAACCTCACGATTCAATCTTTTTCTTTTTTCATTTCCTCCTTTCTCTTCTCTCTCCTCTCAGCTGGTCTCTCTTCTAACCCAAATCGTTTGCAGGTGGGTTCAATGTTTTCTTTTTTTATATTTTGTCTTTTTTCTTTTCTCTATTTTCTTCATCTTTCTCTATTCGCCCAAAACCAAGGTCTCTGCCTATGTCTCTCTCTCCAAACTGGAGAAGGTTTCTCTAAACCCCTTTGCAAAGGGAGGGTTTTTGCATAGAGGGTCTCAGAGGGTTCGCTCTTTGAATCCCTTTATGCAGAGGCAGCTCTGTGTAGAGGCAGTAGATGGTTTCATTTCTTCCCCCTTTGCATGAGGGTTTCAGAGAACCGCCATCTCTCTCCGTGTACACCCATGATGCCTTAGTCTCTCTCCCTCCAGCTTGCCTCTCGTAGCTGCCTGCGACATCCAGCCTCTCGTCTGCGTCTGCCCCATATCCCCTTTCTCCCGGTGCGGTTTGGGTGCGACCTCCCTGAGCAGGTGTGGTTTGGGTGCGAATCTGGGTCGCACCCGCAACCGCACCACCACCTGCATCGCGTCGACGCGGGTGTAGGTCCATTTCTGCCGCACCATGGTGACTTAGCATGGCAGCAAGAGCAGGAGATGACACGATGGTCTAAGAGAGGAAGAGAAGACAGAGAATGGGACGAGTGGCAACAGATAACGTTGGAGAGAGCGTTTCTGTTGCGTGGTGGCCCCTTTTCTTTCCCCCACCCCAATCGTGCAGCACGAAAATCGATATGGGTCTGGAGTCAGTGCACTCATTTGATATCTCGTTGATATGAAAGGATTTCATATCTCAAACTTTTTTGGATTTTTGATATTTTATCAATCTCCAGATGACATTCTCGAATTTCAAATTTGCGAGTGGGAAGAAATATGTAGTTTTAGGTTCAAAGGAAGGGGTTGAAATGGACTTAGAAATCAAAGATAAACTAATATGAGAGTCTCGATATTGAACCCACTCAACTCATGCCACTGCATGAAGGGTATTTTGGTCATTAAAAAAAATACAATGCACTCTTTTATTAAACTTTGGGAGGACTAAATTGATAGATTGATAGTGCATACCAATTAAGGTCAAAGGCGAAGCCAATAATTTTGGGATGAGGAGCAGCAATCAAAATATTCTCACACATTAAATGGGTGTTTAATATAACTAGAATCTAGAAACTTTAGAATCAAAATGTTTAATTTTTAAGGAATTTGTATTACTAAGCAAACAAGGTATTATGCTTTCAGAATTAATAAATTGAGACATGTACCCGGGTACCCTACCCAACTCAGAACCAGGCCCTACGAAGGGCTCTATAACTTATTTAAAAATTTTATTTTATTTAAAATAAATAGTTTTTATTATAAATAGTTATATTTATTTGTTATATTCTATTTTTATATGTTATATAACATTTTTATGCATATTTTATTACAATTTGACCAGGCTTAGGGTGAAGTACAACTGATGTCCAGCTCTACCCACATCTACCTACTACCGAATCAAAACGCTTGATGACATAAAACAATATGTGCTTTGAGCTCAATCTATGTCATCAAACATCTATTTTTGACTCGTGAAAGCTCCTCGTATTTAGAGGGGCAAAGTTAGGCTGCGTTTTATTCCCCACGGATCTTAGATTTGAGGGAATCTCAAAACAATGTCAGACTATGGATTTCATCATCTACCCCAAGCATGGAATTTTAATCCACACTTTAATGTAAAAAACATGGATTTGAAATCAGATTGAGGAGGAGAGGGTGAGACTTGAATACTACGGATCTCAGGTCCGTGATAATCAAACTGAACCAAGAGACTTGAATACTATTGATCTCAGGTCTGTGATAATCAAACTGAACCATAGAAAGTATGTCTCAAACTTTTGAAAGTTGTTGGTGACATGTCTCGAGGATGATAAGTTGTTCAAATTCATAGTTTGCTTCTTTAGCTTTGACGATTAGTACAACTAAAGAATTGGTGGACTATTTAATGCAGGTAACTAATTAACAATGGGATACCCATGAAAACACTTCAACATTCAAAGGAATATAGCTTCTCCTGGACATGAATGAATGAGAATGAATGTAGGGACTATAAGGTACACAATTTACTTAGGTGGCTTTATTTGAAATACATACATCATGCAAGAGATTTCTCTAAAAAAGCCCCTGAACACTGCCAAGTTCAAATTAGGTATGTCAATGAATTATATCAGAAGCAAATGTACTTTTGACTATTTATATTTTTTTTGGATGTTCAATTTGGGGGGGGGGGGGGGTTGCAAGAAAGTTGGTTCTCTAAATTCTTTGTATTTTGTGAAAAAAAAGTGCAAGGAATTGCCATGGTGTCTTGCACTTTGTGAAAAAATTTCTACACCCATGACAGATTTCTTCAAACTCAACCCAAAAAGGAACTCAATTGATGAGTCTCGCTTCTAACATAAGCAAATAAATACTATGATGTTGAATGTAGAGCCTTTGGTTTGTGAAGTTGTCCAAAGATACTTTGGACATGGAAAGTAGGGATGTCAACCAATCAGATAAAGATCAGATATACCCTTGTTCATATTCACTTTTTGAATATTCACATTTCCAGATTTAAATACGAATAAACAAAGGTCATATCCAAATCCGAAATCCATTTTTACAAACCGAATCTAATCTGAATATGATTTTTATATTCATATATGAATATGAATCCGAATGTTGAAAAATTTTGCCAATTTTCAAAATGTAAGAGAATTAGATAATGATATTTGTCTAAAAATAAATCTGTTTCGAAATCACGAATCTGATCGGATATTTATGTATATCCAAATCAAAAACTGATTGGTTGTCATTTCTTAAATCCGAATCTGATCAAATTTCTTAATCGGATATTTTTTTTTCTCATGTCCAATTTTTTTGGATCGGTTCAATTGGAAATTCGATTCAAATTTGATATATTGACATCCCTATTAGAAATGGATGGCAGGACCAAGAAAATCAGACCATGGAGGGAGATGGTGCTAAAAAGTTTGAGGTGGAGGACAAGGAAGGTTGCCACTTGACACTGGTACCTATTGTTAGTAATATTCATTAGTGCCATGATGACAACATTATTCAAAGAAGGATTGTTGCACTTCAACTTGTGCATTGGGGATCATTTGTTTGCAACATAAAAAGTTGGCTCTCGTGAATTCAAAGCGGAGAGTGGTCACCTGCTAGCCCCTTGTCATCCTGTTGTACCAACCCTTTTGGAATACTTTGACTAGTGTTTGGTTGGCATCTATTTGCTGATTTGAGTGGAATGAACATCTATACCCTATTTTCCAAATAGAACTAAAGGAAATTTAAAAAAATTCATCCATACAAACAAAAAACTGTTTTATATCTCAAAATTTAAAATTTTAATTCATTCAGCATTTCAAACAAAACTTTGGATACATAAAGAAAATTGAAAACTCACAACATATTTTAATACTAGAAAATTGCTGCTTTCAACGTCTATCGTTGAGCTTGATGATACAAGGATGCCCTAATGTACAATCGATACTTGATTTTTGAGTTCATTTTTATTCTTTTCCAAAATAAGACACAAGGAAACAGACCTTTTATAATTTTTTTATATACAAACTTTTTTTTGTATTTAATATTAAAAATATCATTATTATGTCTGACAAGAAATAATTGCACAATATATTAAAAACTTTGTTACTTGTGAAAAAATCAAGAAAAATTTGTATTATATCTACATCTATGTTAAAATATGTGTCAAATTTGGACAGTGAAATTTGACTTCATTGCCTTCATTGCCTAAGTTCCCATCGCCTGGAACATCGCTTAACCCTATCGGGTGCCAGCCCTACTGCTTTGTCCAGTCTCAGCGGTGAACTTCCTCGTTTCAGCAAGTAATCTCTTACTGTTTTATCCTCCGCTACTGTTGTTGTGTTGTTGTTGTTGTGCCTGGGTGTCACAGGCATCTCTCCTTGTTGTTGGTGGTTATATCATTGCTTTGTGATGGTGGATTCATCTTCTTCTACTATAAATACTGGTCATAGTGAGGTTGGGGCTGCTAGAACTGAAAACATTCCTGTTCAGGTTACCACTATTCATCTGACCAAAGAAAATTACCTCCAATGGTCTGTTGCCATTATTATGGGGATTGCTGGTCAGGGCAGGATTGCGTATGTTAATGGGAGGAAGGTTGAACCTGTTGAGACTAGTGCTGCTTGGGACACTTGGTTTCTTGAGGACAACGAAGTCAAACTTAGATTGTCAATTCCGTATCTTTTGAAATTCAACCCCTTATTCTTCATAAGAGGACTGCGAGAGATATGTGGGTTATTTTAGAACAAATGTATGGCCAAAAGAAGAAGATTGTTCGCGTGTATCAACTGATGAAAGATGTCTATGCTCTACGACAATGAGATCTCTCTGTGGCAGACTTTTATGCAGACTTTTATGTTCTACTCCTAATTCTTTAGGATAGAGAATTTTATCCAGATTTGCTTGTTGACAAATCTGCATTTATTTTAGTTTTTCCTTTGTTAGGAGTTAATTTAGTTTCTACACATTTTACTTCTGTAGTTCTCCTTTTCATTACTAAGTATTTATCACTTAGTGTGATTTTTCTAGATGGGCCAGAATTTAACTTAATTTTATCAAATTTTTTGATAAGATTTTCAAGTTCCGGACTAGATTTAGGCTTTTTTAGTTCTTCTAGAATCCTATTATATTTTATCTCAAGATCTTCTTGTCTTTTAAGGACATAACACAATAACCAAATTACCAAGTTAAAAAGTTTGGGGTATTCCTTGTTGGATGCACCTGGACCAGAATAGGCAGAAAACCCTTTTGCAACGTTAAAACCATTAGTTTTAATTTTAATAGCAATAGGTTTAATTATTGCTTCGCCTTCCATTAACTTAGGACGAGTTTTTCTAGGTTGGTTATCATGTTTTTAATTTTTTCAAGTTTAATGTTTATTTCACTAAACTTGTGATTCATATTATTTTCTACTAACTTTATTCTTTCTTGAAGATTGAGAGTTTGGCATTTAGGAAACTTATTTAATGATTTTATTAAATCATACCAAATTGGGATCAATGAGAATATACGCAGAAAATAAGGAATTACTAAAATTCAACGATCACCTGTGCCATCTAGGTCTTTGCTGTGTCAGGTCAAGAACATGTAGATCCTCCGCAGACAAGCCAGTTGGAAAAGAAATAAGATAATAAATAAATAAATAGGTAAGGTGAGAAACAGCGAACACCACAAATAAGAAAGAGGCCAAAACGAGGATTTCTGCTTTCCTCATTCAACAATGGGACAAAATGAAAAATCTAACGAAAGAGAATTAACAGAACAAAATGCTATTAACCAAGAATAAGAAAAGATTTGTGCGAAGAAGAGAAGAAGCATGACATTTTTAAAAGGCACGATTCTTACAATTCCAAGTAACTAAATAGCATGTACCACAGTTCTCTGGTCATAAAAAGGACAGTCCTTACACTCACAAGAACAAAACTTTTCTAGCACTCCAGAGACAAACCGTGGCATATTTTTAAAATGTAGGCTTCCATGTTACCAAACACTAACCGAGTTGGATAATGAACAAAATAGCTTCGCACATTTTTAGATGTAGGCTTCCATGTCAGCAAACACATGATTGAATCATAACCAAGTTAGATGTGAGATGCGAAGTTCTTGTCAAAGATATTCAGTCAACCAACCTACAAACTTAAGCAATGTACGATATGCAATTCAAAGACTCTATCAGAATGTGACACACGAACCCATGAACTTGATGAGATTATATTTACCAAAAGAATCAAGTTCTCTCGGGCTGACATTTTCAGGCCTATTTCGCCCGCATGACGCCGAGGGATAGTCGGTCTGCGACACAAGTGAATGCATTGAAAAATGAAAACCAAGCAACTAAGACAACAAAACACCTAAACAACCCAGCTGGAAACCATTAAAGCAGAAAATAAGCAAGATTGAACTACTATAAAATCAACCAGCAATTGCCCAATTCAACAAACTAAAGAATCAAACTAAATCAAAATAAGATCCTCCTGAAAACAAATCAAGGCAATGACCTTAACCTATCCTGGACATGTGCAATAGCTAACTAAAGGATCTATTCAACTAACCTGACACTAACGTGACACAAGAAGAAAGAATCTGACTACTAACCTGGGTTTAAAACCATGAAGGACCCGAGGACATAAAACCCAAAACTCATGCAACTTCAACGAATAGAACCTTTCAAAAATGTCACAGTTCAAAATCGAGTACAAAATTGACTGGTCCTTTTGAAAAGAGATAAGAGGTTTTCTTTGACAGGCTCAATCCTAAGACTGGGTTATGTTGAAGACACTCGGTTAAGATGGAATAATGCGCCAACCTTAATAATTTATCCCAAATGATATTTGAGACAAAGAAAATGAAATTCGTCACACTCAACAGGAGTTGACTAGGTTTGAGGAGTTTCATCTATCCCATAAATGGACTAATGGTTTGGTAATGGAATGGCCAACATCTTTCAAAGCCAAAGGAGATAGGCAATGAAATGACTTTCAAGACCAAAGGAGATTGGTTAGTTCCTCCAATGACTAGAGATGTCAAGTTTTTACTTTGAAATAATTCAAAAACGATCAATTTAACTAATAAGCATGAGTGCTCGTGTTGTGCAAATAATATGGCCTTCATTTACACATAGTACCGTACAAGCATTAGGATTCATTTCGCGTCAATGCCGTCAAATCTCAAGAAGGGATGCCTTCCAATTTCCAAAATATGAACATAAAGGAATCATCCTTAGCATGTTAGGTAATCAAAAATAGAAGAAGATATTGACCCTAGAATCGCACATCTACCAAAGATTGTCACATTCAATTCCTGCAAGTTCAGCCTTCATGCCTTTAATCTCTTGCCAGACACCTTTTGCTTTTTTTTCCTCTTATTTTCTTCTTTCTTTCTCTTGCATTCAGCTTTTGTCTTTCAATCTTATTTTTCTTTGATTTTTTTTTTTTAGGCCGACCTTCACCTTTGAGGGAATACCTCACCACCCCAAAGGCTACTACGAAGCTCCACCCCTTTGGTGGTTGTGTGTAGCTTTGTCGCGTATCCAGCCCGCTTCACCTTGCGGGTTTTCAACGAGCCAAAGGTTCATAAGTCATTATCTTCGCGGTATAGACATAAATCACCTATATGTCTACCCGGTACTCTTGATTACTGACCCAGAGGAACGACTACACAAGCCCCGAGCCCATCTCTCAACTCTCATTTTGCTATCTTTCAAGATCTTACAAAGCATTTTGGCTTCTCTCTCAGGATATTTTCCTCCTAAATCCTTGTAAATGCTTGATTACCAGAGTCAATAGCATTTCCTAGTCTTGACATTCTCAACTTCATAGGACGTTTCCTTACTGCTCATATCCAGGATCTTTTCAATTTTCCTCTTCCATTGTTTGGCGACAAAAACTTGAAATTCTATTCTTCTACTCAAGGAGGTACTAAGAATAAAACAAAGCCACATCATGGTGTGAGAAGATACTTTTAAAATGTTTTCAAGAAAAACTAAAAATTATCACCTTCACACAAAAAATCTTGACATCAAATAATATATCATCAAAAGGAAGGAATTCTACTCTAAAGAAGAGGGTGAATGCAAAACAACATAGGTTGGTTCCGTAGAAAATTGAACTTCACCAACTCTCCTAGGGACTTCTATACAAAAGGTTGGTTGTCGATATAGATTAGTAAACTCATTTAATCTGAAAATTATTGGATGACAAAAAAAAAAAGAAATTAACAATCAATTACACAATTAAATTTAAAAGTCAAATGCAAACAATCTATCTACTCTATCCCCACCTATCTAATTGATCCTTCCTTGCATTTTAAGCTCAATAATTCAATAATAGCAAAAAAATGGCCATTTAATACAAGGAGAATAGAAACACACCCATAAAATGGAGTGAAGCTTTAATTACTGAGTTGAATCCTATTTTTTACTAACTTCAAGACATAAAATCACACCTAAAAAAAAATCAAAACAATTGAGCAAGCAAAATTACAAACCTTTACGCCAGTGCCGTGTGAGGTTAATGAGAAAGATTCAAAAATCCAAAAAAAGTTTATGAATGCTAAATAATGTGGCAATTCCAACCTAAGTGGCTCAACTGAAAACTGGTTTCCATTTAATACATATCAAAGAACACATTCTTTAACAATAGATTTCCAAAATTGCATAGTAGTTCTAAAGATATGATTGAGACAATGACAATAACATGATTTTTGAGATGCTTACATTGCATTACTTTGTTCCTTGAAATCATCATCTGAGGTTTCCCACACTAGCCGACCCAACTACTCCCCTCTGTTCCATATCCAAAACTGCTTCAACAGCATCGTCTATCTTACCTTCTCTCCAACAGGCAGTCACAAGAACTGAGAAGTTAAAGGAAGAACACATACTTTAGCCTTAAGTAATATCTATGAAATGCATTTCCAAAAAGTAAAGATGACGTCACCTTTATATGTGTGAGAATTTGGAGCAAGTCCTCTTTTTCTCATTTTTCCAAAAAACTTGTGAACAAGCTCATATTTTCCTGCTTTTAACATCACCTTCCAAAGGAGGAATTTTATAAATAGCATGTAAAGTGAATCTCAGGGCAGAAGCAAATCACTAATAAGAAGCACGAAGCAAAAATACATCTCATGAAGTACATACGCATCACAACCATATTGCTCTCATCTTCATGAAACCAGCAAAGTGATATCCACATGTTTTCTAGCTGTATTGCAATTTGCAACATCTCATGTTCAAGAAATTTCCACAAACAATCAATATGGTCAAAATGCCATCATGCTCAACTTCATGAAGCTTTGGCAACATCCTCACCAAAATGAATTCTTATCATATCCTCCTCATTTTCACATGAAGTCTCTCAATATCATGAAACTTGTTGGTACACTATTTTATAAAAGATATTCTCACGTGTCAGTTCTACTTTCCATTTACAAACACAATCAGTTTTACAACAGTACGAGCAAAAGCAGTTAAAAAATACACAATGCATATACACAGAAGCAAGAACATTTTGCTCATAAATAAGTTCATTAGCCCATTTGATTGCAACATTTTCCTTTTTCATAAATAGCTTTAGCTAGAATTTGCTGGCAATTAGGCATCATTATCCATTGGGATAGTTCAATAACCATTAAACTACATGCAAGACCATCTACATGTTATTAATCAAATTCAGGAGCAAGAAAATAACTTTGAAGACCAAAAAGTAGTCCAAGATAGGGTAATTGCAAAATAATGGTGAGCAGGGTTTGCTTCCTAAACAGCTTTTCATACTTTTTATGTATTCTTCATTCTAAAGATGCAGCAAATCCCAAATGACGTGATAAATGTGTGTGTGCATCTGTTGCATATGTGCTATTTTGTAAGATATGCATTTTAAACTGAAATTTAGAAGCATATGTTGTCTTGCAAAAGAAAAGAACAAAACTCTATTTGTAAAAGAAATTATAAATGATGTAGAATCTCAAAGCTTCACAATATTTTTTCTGTCAGTATCTTACCTTATGAACATGGGGAAGCTAACTATAAAGTAAATTGCATAGAACAATGATCCCACTCTGTACATTGCTGAGCGATCTACAAACTCATGGTACGGGAACTGCAGATCATTCAACGTAAATGTGAGAATGGCACATAAAACTTTCTCTGGAAAAGGATTGAGGATAAAACACAGTAAGCAAGTTCATTGCCTCAACCTAATTTCAGATCAAAAACAGGCAGAAGAGAAAAATTTTAGTGCAGAATCCACTTTTACATTGGGTACCCGTGATTTATCAAGATGTTTCTGAACTTCCAAGTATAAAACATGTGTTATACTAGTGACTAAACAGACACAAATAAGGAACCAAAAATGACATAGGAACATGTGTTAAGCATAACCTTGGAGTTAGGTTGCTATCATTTAACTTTGATTAGATGGATGTACAATAAGAAAGCAACCAGTCACAAACTGAAAAATTAACAGCAGCAGCGGCAAAATAGTACTAGTAGTAGTAATAGTCAACGAGTCATATATAGTAATGCTTGCAAAAGCACTAGCAGCAGCCGCAGAAAAACAAGAAAAAAACCTTGAGAGATCTTCAATGTACATTGGTCACTTTGAATTTTGAAACATAGATCAGAATAAGATTTTGATACTTTTCTACCTAATTCCTACTTGATGAGGTAAGTGGAGCAATGTTAGACTCATTGGTCACCTGTGCCAGCTGCCCGCCTCACTGTAATAAGTACGGTTTAGTAAAGTTTTTCCTAAAAAATTTGGTGTACGTTGAAAATTTACAAATATCAGGCAGTGAAATGCCACCATTTACATTCTTCATAAGTGGAGGCACCAACCTACTGCTACAGGCCATCCTTGTTACCAGAAGCACATACTTTGTTTGTGGAGATTTTCATGGCCAGGCTTATCCTACGTTAACTTAACTGTGGCAGATGTTAATGTTATTTTTTCCTTGCCTCTGCTACTTTTTCCCCACCACTTTGACACATATTGCTTCATGTCCATCTCCAGTTAAACCTGAAAGGTACAATATAACGCACAAACAGTGCTGGTGGCCTGCTGATGACGCATGTTTACTCTTAATCCACTGCTTTACCTAGAAACAGAAAATTAGTTTCTGTACTTTTTTATTATTCAAAAAATAATCAATCAATGTAATGGAAAATTTTCCAAAGTAAATTTGTAAAGCTCTAGTGGGCCAACATAGTATGGATATTCTGAAACAAGAATTTGGCTTAAATGGAAACGTTGAATAGGTGGTTATAGATTATCTTGATAAGAAAATGTTGAAAATTAAGGGAGTTATTTGATTAAGCTCAGGGTTTTCTAATATTTTCAAGAGTTTTTGAAGAAGAAAACAACTAGTATTCGGAGTTCAAGGCCAGATATGACTTCTCAATGGGACCATGCAGTCTGCAGGAGTTGGAGTGCTTTCTGTGTTGAAAGATCCTCTAGCACTGGTAGGAACCGCATGCTTTCCTTCATATACTATGAGGGTGGTGGGAATGTTAAGTCTCCCTTCCTGTGGAATAACTATTTGTGCAAAGAACTTTCACTGAATGCAAGTGAAACCTGCCTTGTAGATGCATGTTTGTAAGTGGTAGGAAAGGCTTACAATCACCTATCAAAAGGGAAAGCTAGTACTTATATGCCATTGTTCTGCTTCATTTAGTTATTTCTTCTGGTAGTATTCTATAAAACCTAATCCTTGGAAGCTTATTTACTATTTAGTGTGTAGAAGATGCGTCACTAAGGTTGTAAGCATGCAGTATCAACTGCTGACAGTATAGTTGCTTACATGTTCTTCTTTTTTTCCTTCTATCCATCAGAAAGTTGCATTTGCATACACTCTATCAACTGTGTTTGTTGATATTTTTTCATTATGATCTTGGCAGTATTAAGAATTAATTGAATTAAAATGCACCTAAAGTAGGCTTGTTGGACTTCAGATGATTGTATATATGTCTTTTCTTGTTACGTGACTAATGTGGGTTCCAAAAAGAACCAGTTCTTCTGCGATCTGATTTTGGAATTTTATGCAAAAACAGAATGCTGAAAAATCTTCTGACTCAGCAAAGGCTGATAGGAAAAATGACTTTCTTGTAAAAGAAGTTCAGGCAGAGCCTGACCTGAATCTGTCTATGAAGGTAAATGGAACAAGTAATTCAAATGAAGCTTTTACTCCAGATCATAGCAAATCATCTAAAATGACATTGGAAGAAGTATCATTAGGTAGTGACTGCCTAGAAATTAATGGACAGTCTGAATCTGCACATTTGTAACAGAACACAATTTCAGACATATCATTAGCTATACGCACAGGCTCTTTATTATCAGATACTGATAATGTAGATGCTGAAGCTAGACTAGCTAATAGTGCGAATGTTGTCAATGCAAGGGTGCTGAGTGAAGGGACTCCAGGGCAAAGTAATGAGGTTGCCTCAGGCACACCAGTAGTACCAAAAGATTTTGATAAAGACGTTGAAAAAGGAAATGCTGCCTCCAAGATGGCAGAAAACCAAATGACTGCAAAGAGTGACAGCAGAATAGATCATGAACACAAAAATTGCGGAGAAGAGCCTTGTAGCACAGGTTTGGAGATGGGAGACAACAGGACTATTGGAAATGGTGACAACACAAAAGTAGTAGTGCTGAAGGCTCCAGGTGACAATGATAAGACTGTAATGCACACTGAAGTGGTACAAGAAGTTCATGATTACAAAGAACATGGAAAAGGACCTGCAGACACTGGTTTGGATAATGCACATAACCACATAAATGCAGACAGTCTCATTTCAAAGGGGATGATGCAGAATGCACCAGGGGATAATAGCAAGATCATGTCTGGGAACTCACCAAGACCTAAATGTTATGATTACAAAGAGGGTGGAGAATGTCCGAGTATGGTTTCACTTCAGAGATGTCAGACAATCAAATAACTGCAAACAATCCTGCCACAAAAATGTTGGTGCTGGAAGCTCCAGGGGATAACAGTGACATTGCATCAGGCAACTCAGTAGGACAAAAAACTTATGACTGCAAAGAAGGTGGAAGAATTCTGGCTGGTTCAGACACAGTCAGCAATGGTGTTATAATAGATATAGGTGATTTAAAAGTTGAAGAAGATGCTGAAGAAATAGAAGAAAGAAACACTGTAGAAGGAGATGAAAATAACAAAGGAGTGCAGACGGATAGCCTGGTGCTTGCAGAAATCATTAGTTTTAGTAATGGAGATGGAGAAAATGCTGATGAACGCAACAAAAGTGCAGCAGAGGATGGAGATACTGTCCATGCAGATGAGACTAGTGATGATGAAAAAGCAATACATCATTCTTCAGAGACTTTGAAAGGGCTTGAACTGAATGGAGAACTGCGTGATGGAACATATTCAAATTCTTCTGTAAAGTCTATGGAGGGGGAGACATATGATGATCAGCTGTTTAAAGTTTCAGAAGGCACTCATAGAAATCAAGTGAGTTCTTGTGCGAAGGAGGTTCCTGATGGTGGTGTTTTAGGGTCAAAGGTCCACAATTCCTTTGATAGTGGGATAAAGCATGGGAATAAGTCTGTCCGAACAGTCCATGACAATTCAACAAGCATGACATTGGGAAATACTGACCTATTTGTGCAGAAAAGGGCAGGACGTAGTAGTAAAAGGAACTCCAACAGAACCAGAAGTTCTGAGAAAATGCATAGCAGATCAGGTGCAGCTGAAGTGGATGGTTCAAGAGAGGCTTGTGAAGCTGTTTGTAGCAGCAAACTCGAAGGATTGGCGCACAGAATTGAAGAACTTGAATCGGAGTTGAGAGAAGCAGCTGAGCTTGAGGTTGCACTTTATTCAATAGTTGCAGAACATGGAAGTTCAATACACAAGGTTCACACTCCAGCTCGCCGTCTTTCAAGGATGTATATTCATGCTTACAGGAACTGGTCTAAAGAAAAGAGGGCCAGTGCTGCAAGAAGTATGGTTTCAGGACTAGTATTGGTTGCCAAAGCATGTGGAAATGATGTTGCAAGGTAAGAAAAGCCTGTTCAACTTTACCCTTTGTAAGTTAAAATTTTATTTGTTGTAACCTCCAGCTTTAATTACCATGCCACAATGATTGTAACCTCTAGCTTTAATTACCATGCCACGATGACCTTCCTTTATCTTCATCAGGTCTTCTATTTGAGACATCCATATAAATTAACAAGAATGTCCTGCCCGTAGGTTAGACTTCTAGGAGTACTTGTATCTGAGAATCAGAAACTTTTCTATGTCTACTTTTAGACCTTTTTACTGGTTTTGTTGTGATGGATGAAAATATCCTTATTCATCTTTGAGCGAGCTGAGATGAAGGGAACCTTGATATCTTTTCAAAAGCTGACCTGGATTTATTTTGTATTTTTCTCATAATCATTCCTTCAATGATACTTGTCAGTGGAGGACAATTAAGATTATGATGCTTTCCGTTAGAGTCTAGACAGACCGTAAATGCAAAGTTTCTGTGATTCTAATGTGCAAAGAAATTTCCTTTTGGCCCTTCACAGACCTTGACATTATATATGCAATATCCTGTTGATGAGAAAATGTTCAACTGAGAAAATTTGTTGGAAAGATGTCAAATTCAGCAGCTGATCTGGGAGGAAGCTTCTCAATTAGCCTGTGGAAGAAGGCATTCCAAGATGCCTTTGAAAGGCTTTGTCCTGTTAGAGCAGCAGGCCATGAATGTGGGTGCTTGCCACTTCTGGCAAAATTGGTGAGCTTGTCATTTTCAACATGTGTATAAGATTGATTTCCTTTACAGGTGATAATCCTGTTATCACTGGCTTCTGAAGAAGCACGTTCTCCAGAAAGATTAAAGGGTGCATTCTTCAGGTTGACCATTCTAATAGCTGGTTTTGATCAAAATGTGTATGTTGTCCTTTTTATTTTTTGTGTGATGCAAGTACGAAGGAGTTTAGGGGTGAATTTTAATTAAAATATTCAAAGTTTATTTGCCATTAATTTGGCATAAGAATTGTTACTTGACAGGATAAATTGACATCTCCAAATCAAAAGAACTTATTCAATTGTTTGTTGATCTTTTCCTTGAACTTATATTGTCAGGTCATGGAACAATGTGTGGTTTGGCTGGATATAGCTATGTTCAATACCATTCTGCGTGAACTGATGGCATTCCAACTGATCCTATCTCTGATCCAATTATTGGTTTCAAGGTTCTTCCAATTTCACCTGGGAGTCTGAGCTTTGGTGTGGGTGTGCAGTTGAAAAATTCTGTACGTAATGTTTTTATGTTTGGTTCTGTATTCAATTGCTGACGGACATTTTTCCTGTTTGTATTGTTCGCTGTCTGATTACTTTGCTACAAAATTTTGTGTAGCTGTTTGCCTGAAACTCCATCCATCTGATTCCATGTAAGCTTCCTTTTGGGATAAATAGTGGAAAAGTGAAAAGAAACAAATGATTAAATTGTGAAATAATTGACACTTAATTGTAAGAACTTCTACCTGTCAGGGTATATATCTGAAATAGAAGTCAAGGCTAAAGGAAGCTTTAGAATTTCAGGCTTTGAATGTGTTTCCTCAGGGATTGATAACTGTAGTTGCTAATTAACGATGCAATCAAGCAGATATAGTCAAATCTAACCTTTTTTCTGTTCTAAATCTTTGGTGTCTTGAAGAATATCTTAGACTCATTTGGGAAATCACCCGACTTTCTTTGAAAATGTAGTATTCAGAGCAATTGAGAACATGCATATTCACCAAAAGAAGTTCTAGGTGGGTACTGACTCTTCACAAAATGAGAGGTGTGGGCCATTGTTGACTACATGATTGCTTCCTAGTGGGAACAACCAAAAGTAGTATCTACACCTTTCAGCAAAAAATATTAGTTATTAGATTCAAGTACTTCTTGAAGTTCTGCACTTTGAGCTTGAGCTTTTTAAGTAGTTATTCGTGGCTCCAAAAAATTGACTTCAGGATGCTTCTTTCAGGAAGATGGTGGCAAACATTGGAAAGACCGTTACTGGGTAAAGGTCAGTGTCTTGTCCTGCTAAACTCTTAGAACCTGATGATGTAACAATCTGTACGTAGATGATGCCTTGTAGGAATTTGAAACTGTTTTTATCCTATCAATGATAGTCATTTAGTTTATGAGATTGACAGAAATTCTTGGACAAATTGACACTTCAAACATTTAACGAGTGATGAAGATTCACTTTTTGGCAATGCCTCTATGCTTGACATAACATGAAAACACAAGAGACAATGAAGATAGCCACAGCATGATCTGTTTTGCATATAGGATTGTCGTAGGTAATGATATTAAGAAAAGACCTTTCTCAGTTGCTCTGTCCATTTTGTGAAGGTTCTTTTCTTGATTAAATGAATGAGACAGAAAACCTAAGGCTATTGAAAGTTGAAACAAATTCTTCATTATTTACAATGTATGATTTTGGCTTATTTCTAACATGAATACTTAGTTTCTTGAAAATATTATTCCAAAAGTTGTCCTTGTTCTGGGTGATGGATACTGACTAAATAATATCATGCATATGTGAATGCTGCTAATCATATGTCTATATATTTGTTCTAAGTCCAATTCAGCTATAATTAACTTTTTAAAATTGAAGGCAATGTGAACTATGATGAATTCCTGATATGTCATTTAGAGTGGCCAATCAGTTGATCTCCTTTATGATGCTCATTGCAAGTTTGATGCTCCTTGTTCTTTTGGTAAGCAGAATGCTGCTGAAGCCAACATATTGATTTGGTCCACCACAATTTGAGCACCCAGATTTTTGTAATTGTCACTCTGTCTTAACCACCTAATTTTTGTACTATAACTCTGTGGCAGGCCAGTGTGTGGATTTCAATATTTAGTTATGTTGGCAATTATTTCTGGACTCACTATTTCTTCACCGTTCTTGGAGCATCCTCAGGGAAATTTGAGTACTCTGCCCTCAAGACTGAACATACCTTTAAGGACAGGATCTGAGAACCGTGTCCATCACATGTTTTTTTAGACATCTTGTATTCTTGATCTCATAATCTGAGATCTTCTCCTAACTGGGATGTCAATTATTTCAAGGATCACTGATAAATCCAGCCTCAACCCAGTGTCTGGGCATAAGAAATTTAGCATTCCCATGACGATTGGAATTTGATAGTGAATGTAATTGATTAGCTAGTAAGCTTATGATTGGCTCCTTAAGAACACAAATTGACTCCATCTTGAGCTTCTGTTCCTTGTGTCTTTGTGCTTATGCTTGTTGAGGTGCCGTGTTCTGCTCAAGTAGTTACGAGTATCATCTTTATTAAAGTACTTTTAGTTACCTATATTGGCTCATTCAAGACTATTACTTTCAAAGCCATCTAAAGTTCTAAACTAGGTACAGTTTACTCCTAGGACTGCGTTCAAGTCAATTTCAACTTTCATGAAGTAATCCAATGAATTATGGATGTTTTGTTTCTTTTTGTAATTTTATTTTCATCATCTCTGCTAGTTACTCAAATTTTAGGTTTTGCAACATTAGGATCTTCGAATTGTCATCCAGTGGTCGTTCATTACACATGTAATAACAAGTGAAACACATTAGATTAAATATAGGGGAGCAAATTAATGACTTGAATCTTATTCATTCTCATACAAACTTGTGATTTCTGTAGAAACACAATGTAATGTGGAAAAACCCTCAACAAGAGGGAAAAAACCACGGATGAGGAGGAACTGGTGCCCACTAGCAACCAGACTCTCTCTCTCTTAAGATTTCATTAACACACTTAAAATTAGGGTTACAATCTTTAAGTAAGGCCCAACAAGGCTATACAATGGATCGGGTATGGACCCAGACCTGGTCCCGAGACCCATCTAACATGCTTCAACACTCCCCCTCAAGTTGGGCATACATATCAAACATGCCCAACTTGGATACATTTCTCTCGAACGACATGCCCAACTTGGATACATTTCGTCAGAACATCAGCGGTTTGGTCTTCAGACTTCATGTATGGTAAGATTAACTCTTTAGCATCAATCCTCTCACAAATGAAGTGACGATCAATCTCAACATGCTTTGTTCTGTCGTGAAGTACAGGGTTGTTAGCTAAGTTGATTGCAGACT